>NC_081550.1:21104257-21104838 GCF_901000735.1 Corylus avellana | reverse complement strand
CGATTAAGCCCAAATGGTTGAAATGATTCGGAGAGAAGCTTGCCCATTATACATGTCTATTGAGCTAGGGTTTTGAAAGATCAATCAAGTAATTAAACGAATTGATTAAAAAAAAAAAGTAATTAAACGAATTCCAGCCACATGCACCATAGATAAATTAAAACGTGTTACTAATATTATTTAATTATAATGTGTTAATAATAATTAATGAAAATATATTGGTTAATTTAATGAGAAAATATGGGATTTTCATAGATTAATGAGGAGTTAGTATCTTGACTAAAATATAACTCCTGCATTAATAAGGATTTAAATTTTTTTTTATATATAAATTGATAAGGTAAACCGTAAACGTATGAAAAGTTGATTACATGTTTGTGAGTTAATTAATGACCTAATTAATTGCATGATGGGTAATTTATTATGGTAAACGAGGCCCATTAATTAATCTATAAAATAACTAGGAGTTTTAAGATAGTTGATGTATTTACTAGCTATTAGGCATTACTAAAATAGAAATGAGTCAATAGGATCAAATCTATTCCATTATTATTTCGTATTTTAGTTTTCTCCACAAACTT
>NC_081550.1:21102933-21103987 GCF_901000735.1 Corylus avellana | reverse complement strand
AAAGTAAGGACTTGTTCAAAATACAATATTTGTTTGCTTCTCTATTTGCTTTTGTCATAAATCAACTCTCGTACAAGTCGGTACAACACGAAAAGAGGTCAGGGATTTAAACTACCTTTTTTTTTTTTTATTGAATAATACTAAAATTATTTATGAATAAATAGTACTGCATGTTACACCATGAACGAATATCTCATCCTTTCCGGCCACCGTTGCCACCTCCAGCCTTATGTTTAGATGGATCGTGACTATGGTTTGCTGACGACTCGCTATAATCGTCCACGCTGATCATCTTCAGAGACCTTCTCCCCATGACCAATGCCATTTCATTCCCTATATATAACATATTCTCACATTTCGTTAAAGATAACAATACAATTAAAGAGGAGTTTGAGCTCACACGTAAGTAAGAATGTTAGAATACTAATAAGTATTAAGTGATTAAATTTACATCTTCCTATTAAGTTAAACTTTTGGAATAACTGATAATTTAACATGGTATCAGAGCTATAGGTCGTTGGATCGAACATTGACTTTGTCAATTTTACCTTCCATTTAAATTAAATATTTCACGTGTTGGGCCACACCTATTAAAATTAAGTAATTAAATTTACCTATTTCTATCAGTTTAAATTACTTTTACAACAATTGATAACAAATAACACTTCAGCAATATAATTGTTCTTTTCCCATTTTCTTTTTTTCTTTTTTGAGTAAAAATTTGTTATATTAAATTAAATATTTCATGTGTTGGGCCACACCTATTAAAATTAAGTAATTAAATTTACCTCTTTCTATCGGTTTAAATTATTTTTACAACAATTCATAACAAATAACACTTCAGCAATATAATTGTTCTTTTCCCATTTTCTTTTTTTCTTTTTTTGAGTAAAAATTTGTTATATATTATGATCAGCTCTGTTACATGAATTCTTTATAGGTGTTGTGTTGTGGACTATGGCATCCGCTTTCTTGAAGATTTTCCATCAATTTGAACACATCTATATGCATATTTATATAATGTACTTGTGTTTCACATTCCAACAAAAGATGT
>NC_081550.1:21045509-21102833 GCF_901000735.1 Corylus avellana | reverse complement strand
GCAAAGATAACAGGTTTTACATATTGGTTTTTTTAGCATTGTTCATTATTTGAGTCCATAGTTAGTGATAAGAAATGTATTCTGTCACAAATTTCATTTGTATTTTTAACAAAGGTAATGGTAAATGGAAATGATACTAGAAAGGGCCGTAGATTAAGTAAATAATTATGTACAATGAAATAAGAGAATTACATACTAGTCCTAACATCAAGAACAATGAACATAACTAAAACAGAGGTTAAATAATTTCTTACCCTCTATTAAAAATAACATCTTCAACAAGATCTCTCTGGGTGTGAGGTTCCTTAACAGGTTCAAAACACTCATGCATCACACCAAGAGCAACATTAAGTTTGCTATAATTCTCTGTTATGGCCTCTACATCATGACTATCAGACATCATCGGCTTTAACAATGTCCAAGTCATGTTGTCCACACCCACTGGAATTTGTTTACCTAAAATCTGCTGGAGGCCCAAAAATATCTGCAAGAACAAAAAAATCATAACAACCATGTGCAAGATGTGATACCTAACATAATAAATCCATGAAGCACATTTGCTAAAGTCATGCATAATAGACAAATCTCATCAACTACTGACAGTATGGAAAGAGCATGAGATTAAAATCGTATAAGATTTGAAGCCTATTGTCTTTCCAAATAAAAGATAACTGCCACTTACGTTCACTCAGGTTGCTCCCTCCCAAACCTTTTTGTTTTAATACTACTATTCATTGTGAAAAGATCTTTCTAGCAAATATTTCCTCCCACTCGGATTACATTAATAACATCATCATTTTTTTTTTTTTTTTCAATTGAAACCTCTAAAAATAAATTTTTGATAAATTATTTTTTTATAAGGAAACCTCTAACAATAAATTGTAACTATAACCAAGTAACCCTTTCTCTTTTTTTTTTTTTGGGGGCAACTATAACCAAGTAACTGCAAAGGAACAAAGGCCTCTAGTCCTGTAACGAAAGTGCTGGTCACATCTACACTAACACTCTAAAAGGAGTACTCAATTTAGATTAAAAGAAAAAATTAGAGCTCTCTAATATCATTTATAAAGCCCAATTTCACATACTAAGGAACTAATGTAGAACTTAGCACCCATGAGTGCCTTTATAATCTACCCACTCTATGTAGGTTATTCATCTATCAGATGTGAGACTGGGGTGTTACAAGTCTCCCACTGCTTCATGAACTCTGTTACACATACAGCCTTAAAAATGGCACTGGATTTCTAACCAATAAACAAGACAAATTGTGTCTATCCAAACAAATAAAGCAAAGGAAAAATGACAAAATCCAGAAAGAGGAAATCAATTTGGATATGTTCTTTCATTTCTCTTAGCTATTAGCATAAGCAACTAGCATTTCTCAAAGAGACAATCTAGTTCCAGCTTTTATATTTTCACTTTTGAATTTACTCCTTAAACTCTATTAACAAAGAGCTCTTGCCTTGAAATTAGTTAGGTCACTTGGGTATGCAATGATCTAATTCTTTAAGTTTTCTGTTTTTTGGACTAATACCTCCTCAAATGTAAAACTTAACCTTCATATTTGACATGAAAAGGAAAATAAAAGAGAAAGATAAAGAAAGTACGAATTATACACATTAAATTTGACATGCAAATTGCAATGCTTTGTTGAAAAAGAATGAGAGAGGCTAATTCATAGAAAATTGGCTAGAAAAGTCCTTACGAGTTCATATGAACAAATGGAAACAAAAACAAATGATGCACAAGCTGTTTGCTATGATCTAATTTTTTTTATAGAAATTAAGATATAAGCTACAAAGAAACTTCAAAATAATGAAGTCCGAAACCAACACTAATTGACACATAATATTAATATTAGAAAATTGTGGGTTTAAAATACCTCTTCACACTTGTTGCAGCAAAACCAAGTTTCTTCAGGACAATTTTCCAGCTTATCTGCACCTCTATCTCTTAAGCAGCCAAGGTGATCTACATCAAATTGACAAAAGCGCATTACAAAAAAGTTAGAAATGTATTTACATACATATCAGTTGCTGGCGCTTCTCATGAAAAGAATTAGACAGATAAAAGTTAACCTACATTTTTGCTCGCACTGAGTGCAAGTGAGAACAATGTCATCAGTTAGATGTTCACTGTTGTTTCTGAATTTCTTTTGCTCACAAATTCCACAACAGCATGGTGGGCAGAACCAGTCACCATCCGGAACATCCTACAGGAGAAAAACAATTTCCAGCCCAACACAGGATATCAATGACCTCAATCATATGATCCCTAAGAAAACGTCTCAAGGAAAGAGAAAAAGTAAAAGGAATCATAAATCTGACACAAACTGAGGATATATATATATATATATATATAAGAAGAGGAAAAATCTACCTTCAGACTGATGCAACTTTTATGGAATGCAGATGGACATTGATCACATAAAATTAATTCACCGCCATAGTGACAAATGGTACAAATGTGGTCATTCTCGCCTGGATGTGAATTTCCCTTCATCATATCATGTGGTTTTTGTCTGGAGCTTCCCATTTTATTACCACGTATCATTTGCCTTTGGCAATCTAACAGAGACCTGCCATCTTCCAGAAAAATACTAGCAGCTGGTCTGCGGCATTTTCTGCCAGCATGAACTTCAAAGCCAGAAAGAGTGAACACCTTTTGACAACAGCTGCACTTAATCCCTTTACGAGTTATCCGCCCTTCTGCCATTGGACGAAGATTCTTTTTGCTATGATAACGTACTTTTGCCCTCGGAAGCACCACATTGTTATCAATCAACCAAGAGAGTACAGTTCGAGGATTGTAGTGTGATGAACTAGGAGTAACCACCTGCTGTACTCTTTTGAATGAACGCAGTGTTTGGCGACTACTTTCTAGATCAGTACTTAATTTGTTCCATGCACCAAGAAACTTTTTTCTTTTTAACTTTGGGAGGCTGGCCTTTTCATTTTCTGGATTCAGGTTTCTACTACTTATTAATCCAATAGGCGAACCATCTTTTGCAGCTTGCAAGTTATGTTGTGCTTGAAAAGACTGAGATGCAAGATGTAATAAATCATCCTTCCTCTTCCCACAGATTGTTCTAGTCTTCCGAACTTTTACTTTACCATGCTCAGGAAGTTCTGTCGACTGTGCTATACTGGAAGACTCTCTGTACCCCTTTGTGGATGGTGCATTACTTGCTGTAGATGATGACTTATCACCTCCCTCTTGCTCAATGACTCCATCCATACAGTCTTTGCAGGCTGCTCTAAGTGAAGAATAAACCTTCCCTCTTGGAGAAGTGTAGTGCAACTCACGCCTCCCTCTTCCAAAATATGCGTAATACATCTTCCACCCCACTGCTGAGAGGTGCATCCGTGCCTTTGACCTCAAAATATGAGACTTGGAGGACCTATCTATTCCATGCATATAATAATCCACAATAGCTTGAGGACAAAATTCTGCGTTTTCTCTAAGGACATCAGACTGAGGAGGCACCACAGTTTGAGGGGCAAAATCAGGACACTGACTTTTTTCTGGTTGTTCTAGAACCAAAGTTGAAGACGGATCATCAGGTAAAATATGCAAACTTCTCTGGTTATCTGAGATTGAAGAAATCATCTCTGTGGTGGATCCCCTTAAACCCTGACAGACCTGAACAAGTGAATAGTAACATTTCCCATCAGGTGAGGTATACCGAAGTCGAATTCCATAACTAAATCTCGTGAAATCAATTTTCCAGCCCAGGTACAAAAGATGCTTCCGCAAATTTGTGGTTACGGAAATCTTACCCCTTTTTTTATTCCTACTCGTAACATAATCTGTAACAGCACTTGGACAGAATACAGCTCCAGGAAGTATGTCAGGGCCAGCAGGTAGCCAAATGGCTTTCAAAAATTTGGAATTTCCATTGGTCATATTGGAATTACTACTAGAAAGATCTCCACTGATGGTCAAGGAGTTGGTGCTAAAAATTCCGTCTGGATTAGAATGCAATACCGACGAACAGGCCGCTTTACCATGGCAATGTGCATCTGATTCAGTTAAAAGATTCATATCTGTCTCAACATCCAAAGTAGAATTTAATCTATTTGTGGCAGAGTTCCCTTGATCAACCAATAAACCACTACACCATGAGTTCTCAACAGGGACAATAGCATGAGAGTTGGCCAAATCTGCTTCAGGGCTCATATCAACATCATCGGCAGTTCTAGCTAATTCCAATCCTGCATTGGTGTCTTGTAACAATCCCTCAGAAAGATCTCTGCTGATGGTCAAGGAGTTGGCGCTAGAAATTCCATCTGGATTAGAAGGCAATACCAACAAACAGGCCACTTTATCATGGGAGTGTACATCTGATTCAGTCAAAAGATTCATATCCGACTCAACATCCAAAGTAGAATTTAGTTTATCCATGGCAGAGTTCCCTTGATCAACCAATAAATCACTACACCATGAGTTCTCAACAGGGACAATAGCATGAGAGTTGACCAAATCTGCTTCAGGGCTCATATCAACATCATCAGCAGTTCTAGCTAACTCCAATCCTCCATTGGTTTCTTGTAACAAACCCACAGAATGATCTAAATCCTGAAATACGTATTTTAGAATAATATTCAAGTTCTCATCAATGACCTCCCACACTAACTTTTTCCACAAGTCTTTCCTAGTACAGGTCCAATCTCTAATTTTCTCAAAATCTTTTTTTCCACGCGAGTCATACCAAATTTGCTGCACCGAAACACCGATGAACCCTTCTTGCTCATATTCCTCAATCACCTCAAGAAATAACCAGGACCCCCGCAGCTGCCAATTCTCTGTAACCTCACTCCAGTCTTGAGTAATTCTCAACCTGTTAATTCCTGTCTTCAATTCATCACCCAAATCTGGAAAGAAAATCCTCCTCTCATCCGAACCATCATCGTGATCAAAAATCACGCCTTCCCACCAAGCATCCTGGTAAAAGACATCCACACACAGTCCATAGGAAAGGCCCCATTTACTAAACTCAACACGAGGTGGCGGCGGCCTTATACACCCACGATAATTGCAGCTGTTTGCAGTGGCATTACCAATCCCATCTAATGTGGGTGAAACATCCACAGCACCCTCAAGATTTTTAGAGCCATCATAGCATAGGAGATGGTCGTATTTGACACGACGACCTCGGTTATAACATGCAATGACAGTCGCAGGGTGCCATGAGCCCTGAAATCCATCTTCATCACTCCTTACCTGCAAAAGTTCAATTTTTTTTTTTTACACAGAAAACTTGGAATTCACAATTAACATATAGCATGGAAATAATGATTAGTGGGTGGCTCAACATCACTAAAGAGAGAAAAAGAACGGAAAATATTAAACAAAACCCCCCAAGTCCAAGTCTTTGTTCCCCATTACAGAACCCCAACTCAAGGCATTGCATGAATACCAAACAGAGCGCACAAACGAGCCATACATTGACAACAATAGTAAGACAAAAAATTGCAGTGCACATCGTAGTCTGGATCAAAAATAGATCGCATTCATGGAAAACAAAATAATCAATATACAACGAAAAGGAATACAAAAATCTAAGCAAATAATCACTACACATAAATACACACACAGAACCCAAAAGATTTGTTTTTTTTTTCTTTTGAAAAAGAAAGGCTATAAAGAAATCACAGCCCATGAATTGTTAACAAGAAACAATCAAGAAAAGAAAGGATTTTAGAACAAAAACAGCACTATCTCACCTCTACACTTTCACCACGAGTGAGCTTTCTTTTTACCATTGTTCTTCTCTTTCGCTTTCTTCCTCTACCAGAGTTTGGAGGCGCGTCCGCCGCCACTGCCATTGAAGAGTAAACAAAGAATACGTACCAGAAGGAAATAGGTAGAAAAAATCGGAGATTTTGTAACAAATTTTGTTTCTTGTATTTTGGGAGTAGCGTGCCCACCAAGAAAGACACACACATAATCTCCAATTCTCACTAGGATTTATATGGGAGTGTGTGCAGTTTAACCATAAAAAGGCTATGAAAAAGCAAAATAGAAAAGTTGTGACGATTTCTTTTTTCATATAAATTCTTGTCAGCTTTTCATACTACAACTCTGCAATGTGACGAAATTGGATTTTTTTTTTTTTTTTTTAATCCAATTTTGCTCATAGTGGCAATTTTGATAATAAAATTTTAATTCTATTTGACTCGTTCTTTTTTATACGTAATTTTAGCATCGGGTTTCTGTTTATATATACACCTATAAGGAAATTAGAATATATATTACATTAGTAGACTTTATTTTGACGATTTTGTTACAATTCATCCTAACTCTAGAGAATAAATCCCGAATATATGACTCCATTTGTGAGAACCGTGTATTAGATAATATAAGGCAACTCTTTAACGGACTTGAACCCAAAAATGTCTAAGTCTAAGACACATTTCAAACCCGCTCTTTGCCGGCTAGGTTTATCCCCATGTTTTCTTGCGTGGCGAAAAAAGTTTCGTATCATCTTCTTCCGATTTAGGAAAATATGCTCATGAACTTCTAAAAACTCTCTAAGTTTAACTTAGGCTAGCTTGCTTCTTTTTGAGTGTAAAACAGGTATTTAAAAAGATTTTTAGGGTTAATACATATATTTATAAAGTTTTCAATATTCAAATTATAATCTTATCTTTTTCGTCCACTCAAATTTTTGATTTTGTGCCTGTTACTGAAAAAGATCATCTAGAGGAATTAATAGGGCACAATTTCAAGTGTTAAATACCACCGATAATAAAAATAAAGAACTTAAATGGTTTAAGAATCGTGCGAGAGATTAATATGGCACAAAATCAGCTATTAAGAAAGAAAAAAATTCCTTTTAAAAGTCAACCTAAATCACTACTTCCCTAAAACAACTTAACATAAAATTGTTCAAATATGTAGACTTAAATAAAAGGGAAATGCTAGGTGTTCTTCTAGTGTTCTCTTGGTGTCCTTGAACCTGTGATGTTACTTTTAAAATTACTAATAGATTAAAAGTCAATAATGATAATCTCAAATTCAACAATAATTTTAAAAGGTACATACAGTTGGGAGAACACTATAAGTTTTTTTTTTTTTTTTTTTTTTTCTTGTTTTTGTCATTTTCTCCTCCAAATATTTTTAGGTAAGTGTTTTTGTTTTGTTTACAAAAGTATTTTAATGTGACATAAATATCAGAAACATTTTTTGATGGAGTCTACATTTGAAAAAATGTTTTTGATAGAGTATATCTGTTTTTTTAAAAAAAAAAAAAAAAAAAAAAAAAATTGATCGGGTGATCACCTCCTTTGGCACCTCTCTCATAACCAGAATGGCCGTGCTGTCACCCCAAAATGATTGAAGCGATTATGTAGCCACCCTTAGACTATTGCGATGATCTTCAAACTTCAATTTCATATCAAAAAATTTTATAATCTATTCATACAAATTGTCCCAAAATATTGGACCATTGGCCATTCAATAGTATATTTGTGCAACACTCAATATCATGAAGCAAAAAAAATATAGGTGCATAGACACGTGGACGTCTGGACGCCACCAAACAACGTTAATTTACTTGGGTGAAATAGCGGTTGCGGTTAGCGGTTAGTGGCTAAAACCGCTAACCGCAACCGCCTAGGCGGTTAGTAAATTTTACTAACCGCCTCCGCTAACCGGGTAGCGGTTAACCGCCCGGTTAGCGGTTAACCGCTTTGGAATAACCGCTTTTTTGGGCTTTTTTCTTTGGACCGATTTTGGGCCGGGTTTGGGCTCACTTTAAACATTTTTTTTCTCATTTTAAACATTTGTTTTTTCCCTTTTTATGGCCATTTTAGCATTAAAAATTGCTATATACCAAAATCTTGTTAGCCACCTTCTACAAATCTACACATCATATAATATACAAATAAAATTACAACAAAATCATCACTTCACTTGTAGTCTTATACATAAACTCACAAGTAAGTTCATAAACTCACACATAGAAATAAAATAAAACACAAACAAATTCATAAACTCACAAACAACCAAAAAAACCAACATATATGGTTAAACTTGAAGCTTGAGGCTCATTTCAATCAACCAAAAAAAGTTCATAAACTCACAACTTATTGTTATTATATATATATAATATATAAATATATATTATATTTTTAAAAAAGCGGTTAGCGGGTAACGGTTAGCGGTTAGCGGATTTCCAAAACCTACTAACCGCTAACCGCAACCGCCTAGGCGGTTAGCGGTTTTTACTAACCGCTTTCAAAGCGGTTAGGCGGTTAGGCAGTTAGCGGTTAACGGTTATAACGGTTAGCGGTTAGCGGTTGCGGTTAGGCGGTTTTAAATTTCACCCCTACTCAATGTCGTATGAAACTATGTTACCGTATAATCCCCATCAAAGGGTATAAAAGCAAGTCAATTAGAGGTGGTTGATATTATCAATAATTGAAGAGATTAGTGCGCTAATTATAATCTTGTTATAAAGTAATTTCAGTCTAATCTGATCGTTGTGATTGGTCGTCTATTAAGAATTTAAACTGAACATTTTTTAAAGTCAATGATAAGATCAGCATGAAAAATATATGTTGCTTCATGAAAAACACGAAGACGCTTCCGTTCAACTTCGCAACATAAATTAAAAAGTTTACAAACTTTCTTCCCAAATGAAAAGTTTAAAACAAAGAAAGAAGACGACGCTTCCGTTCAAATACTTAGAGGGTTCTTAATATCCAAAGAGTAATGCTAGGGACCTTTTTTTATCCTCTTAAATTTGATGTAGTTTTTAAAATCACATAAAAAAGACGACGCTTCTGTTCAAATACTTAGAGGGTTCTTAATATCCAAAGAGTAATGTTAGGGACCATCTTTTTGTCATCTTTTTATCTTCTTAAAGCTGATGTGACTTTTAAAATCACTTAAAAGCTTAAGCTTATGGATTTAAGCTTAACTATGCTATCACTTATGACACTTTTTAATGTGGGGCTCAAACGTTTTTACACTCACACATGTATACTCAATAATCTCCCCCTCATGTGTAAGTTCATCATTACATTGCATTATATCCTCCCTCAAAACATAAGCTTTTTATCAATTTTATGGGCCACATTCAATATCACTTGTGGGCTATGTGGGTTTGCCCACGCTGCACACATTTGTCTCAAAGGCTTTCGTTTGTGTATGTGCCATGAACCTTTGCCCCTTACTCCGCCAAGGACCCTGTTCATACATCTGACACCACTTGTTAGAGAAATTAATATATTGAAGATTCTTTTACTGAGCTCATAATATAATATGTTAAAAATACCATTCAACCCAAAAGCATAAACTTATGGGTTTGAACACACACACACACACACACACACACACATATATATATATATATATATATATATATATATTGTAAGAATAACTATACTATATTAATCACTCATAACTATGACATATTTTTAAGGTAGGACTCAAACCTTTTTACATTCACACGTGTATGCTCTATTCTCAAATGTCATTTTCATCCATAAACATAAAAGTAAAAAATAAACTCACAGGCTTGCACCTAGCATGAATACTTAGATGCCATATGAGTTAGAGACACATTACCCTTGTCATTTTACGACCTTAAATTTCAAAGGATGAATTCTTTAAAAGAAGCGACATTAGGCACTCTATTAGGAATGTAAGGTTATTCATGACACCAACACTAATAATAATGTTATAACAACAATTATAATTTTTGTTATTATCATTATTATTATTATTATAGATTTGGTAATATTTTTTATTATAATTTTCCGAATAATGTCGCTCCAAATTTGCAAGGAGTCAATGGCCCAAAAGAGAAAAAGAAAAAGAGTTGACTAGGTCTAAAGTTGCATGCAAATGCAAATAATTGGCCTAAATTATGATCCATAAAGAAGCAGATTAATTTGACCCAACTACATCTTGTACCTTTTCTCATGATTAGGGTACCAAAATCTCATCTTATTCTCGAAAGGTGATCTTCTTTCAACTTCAAAAGAGTGCAAACGTCAATTTCAATTCAAAATCTTCCTTAGTTGGTGAAAAGCTGATTCTAATAGATATATATAATAATCCTTTTACCGTATATCACAATTTTATAATCTATAAAGTACGTAGTCCCACAACATTGGACAGCCGGCTACTCAATACCATATACATGGAACACATTGCATCATAGAGGTATACAAACGGAAAAGTTATTAGCGGTTATTAATTGTAAATAATCGCTAACTACTAATTGCTAATGATTATCAACCGTATAACCATATAACCGTCTAGATCGGTTGCCGTTACCGGTTATAGGGATTTAAGAACCCAGTTAATATATAACCAGTTTATTTTATATATATTATTGGCTTGGCACATTTAAGAATGTTAATTAGATTGGCTTGCCACATTATTGTTTTATTGGGTGACAATTAGTATTGCATTTTTTTCAAACGATGGCAGCTGTCAGATTCACACTATGCATCAAACTCATGAATATATATATATATTTTTTTAAAAAAAAATCAAAATATATGAATGAATAAGGTATAAAGGAAATAATCAAGGAAAAATCGGAAATACATGTAGATTACATGAGGCTTTAATATATCCATGATGAGAGTACATGAACAAATAAGAGCATAATTTAATTAATTAATATAATAATATGAAACTATGTACACCCCGGGCAATGCATAGAGCATGTGCACATTGTGCAGCTAGCATATGTTCCACATGCGAAGCCATCTCTAACCACGGTCAAAAATGTAATCAATAAGAGAGTTAAATACATACAAAGCTAAACCCTAGGTGTGGTTCAGTTAATGCAGGAGAAATCCATTATAACATAGAAAAATAACAAAAGAACTGGAGACATATATAACACCCAAACTTGTATAATTGTATTTATAACAATTGTGGATTTTTTTTTTTGTAGCGGGCAAAAGCGTGACGGAGCAATGCTGCGCTAAGGTAGAAGTCTATGGGATGTGAACTTCTTTTCCTAAGGAGGTAATGACAGTATCGGCTAACTTTGTATCAAAAGCTACAAATACTACATAATCATTTTTGTCATCTTGATACAAATGGTTTTACCTCGTTGGATATTCATTCTAACACGTGAAATATATAAAAAAAACTACAAACTATTGTAACTATGAGTCATTAAATATTTAGACCTCACGTGTTGTCCATGCAACACTTACCACGTCGACCCCAAATTCAACCACGCAATCCTAATCCTCTCTTCCAATTTGAGATTTCGCTACTTTCATACCACCACATCTTGGGAGCTAGGAGACCCACAGTGTGGGTCTCCACGACTCTATGGTTAAAGACCTATGATTTGGTTGTTAGTCTCCACGGCCAAAGACTAATGACCTCATCGCAGGTGTTGATATAGATATATTCATTCTCAATTTCCACACTAAAAATCAGTGCCTAAACAAGGAGGAAGAAGAGACTAGGTGGTTGGTGTGTTGTCGGTGCGTATGTGGAGACAGCGACGGAGGTGGTGATGACGTGGTTGACATCGTGTGTACAATCACATTACTAAAGTGGCTAGCTTGATAAGTATCACATGGACTATCACGTCAATTTGTAAAGGGCTTATAGTAAAAACTGTAATACCCCAACAAAACTCTAATACCAAACCGTAATTTGAATTTGCAATTCTTGAAATCTTCTTGTATTTATATCCATATCTTTTATAACCTTATTATCTTAAACTATGATTTATACAACAATGTCCTTGATGGACAAATAACATCCTTTTTCTTAAGCAAACCCAAAAAGGATGCTTCCCTTCTAGACAGAACACCAATAGTATGTTGGATATAGCAACCTCCTTTAATCCAACTATCCAATATTTGCATGACGCATGTGTTGGATATGAATATATCCAACACATGCATCTCACATGTGGCACCATGATGCATATAATATCAAATAGAAGCCGGCCGATCCCTTTAATTGAATCATTTTAGAGGGCAAGCGTGCTTCAATAAGGTTATTGGACAAAATTTTCTTTCAAATTTACTCTATTAAATTGACATTTTTCTTTAAAATACATTTATATGTATTATTAATTCTATTAAAAATACATGTAAAAATCCATTTATTTTAAAGACAGATGTCAATTTATTATACTGAATTAGAAGGACAAATTTGTGCGGGTCATTTTTTTCTCATTATAAAGTGGTTTTATTTAGTGAAAAATGAGATTTTTTTTTTTTTTTTTTTGGTTAGAAGTGCTCTTTTGAGAGATTTGAGAATGGGGCTATGGCTTTTGGGGTTAATTATTTGATGAGTTGCAGTTAAACTTAACATTATCTTTAGAGATTCATTGTAGTTGCTTGTACGTCTATATTAGAAATTTTTAACCTTGGTATTATATTATAAAAACATTTCGTTTTACCAGCCTTTGCTTGGTAGAGGTAAAAATATTACGTTAAAAGGCCTGAAAAATAATAATAATTTTTTTAATCAAAATCTGTTCATCTAAAGTTGGATTGGGCCATAGCAATATAAATAATTAATTTCACAAGTTGTTGGGTTAGGAGAACATTTTCAAAGCCAGTCCAAGACCGGACTGGCCCAATTCAGGCCCAATTCTGGCCCGAAAACTCTCGATGGTTCTCAACATTGTCAATATATATTTCTTATTTCTACACCTTCTTCGCAGATCATCCGCTGTTTACCAAACGGCGCAGAAGAACAGCGTTCCTGACCCCTGCGCACGTAAGAGCCTCCCGGCGCAGGTTAGTTCTTGTATTTTCCCGTACTCTTTTTGTTTCTGTTTTAGGCTTTATTACTTTGATGGTTTGTTTGTATTTCCCCCCCTAATGTTTCCTAGTAGACTAGGATGTTTGGGGGGATTTTAACAACAAAAACCCTATAAACTAGATGCAGAGTATCACAAATTTGACGAATTTCTAAAAAAGTGTCGTATTTGTTTATGGGTACGTGTCTGGTGTGTGGGACGCTGCATTGCGTTGTATGTTTGAGTAATGCGCTACCTGGTATTCTCATTGATTAAGGATTTTTGGGTAAAGCAATGGCATATGATGAGTACCAAGTGTTTGATGAAGTGCGGCTGAGAATTTACGGGGTGAAATATAGTTGTGTTCGGGTTATTCTGGAACAAAGTGTTAGGTAATGGATTGAGTTAAGCGTCGCGGAGTGCGGGACGCTTGGGCTTGAGTTGAGCTCTTAAAAGAGATAGGGTTTTAGTACTTCTTATAATCTAATGCGAAAAAGTTTTTAGGGAGTTCTATGAACTGTGTAAGTTATTTGATGGTGGACCATGTATTAATAACCTGCGTCTTATGGTTCTTGTGTTGTTAAAGTTGTATATCTCTCTTTTATTTTTGACACTACTTGTTAATCTCTTGGACGTTGTTACCTGGGATGTGGGTTTCTGTGATATGAAGAATGGGGATATGCTGGTGGTTTGGCTTGGCTTTTTGATGGCTAGAAAAATGATTGTTTGAGTTATACATAAATCAATTGGATTGTAATCGTTTAATCAAATTTGGGCAAGTCTGTTAATTTTGTATATTTCTTAAGAAGAAGAAGAAGAAGAAAAAGAGACTGTTCCTCTGTATCTCATATGGGTTTCATTACCAGGGTGATCAATTCAAGTAGTTGCGGTTTTTGCTGCCATGGTGTGGTGTTAGGTTAACCCTTAGTGAAATACTTTTGACTAGTTTGTAGTTACCTGTATAAGGAAACAGATTGCATTTCTAACTAGCTTCTCACTTGACTTTTATCGCTTACTTGGTTTGATGGTCCACATGTTTTTGGAAGCACAATGATCAATACAAACCGTGAAGAGGATTTTTTCTGCCATTCTTGAATTTGGCTGAACTCAAGTCATGCATGAAATGAATATGAACATAAGTGTACATGTAAATCTAATTGTTGAATCTCTTGATCCTGGAAAAATGTTTGAAATTTTTTACTATATCCAGTCAACAGTCATTTGTCAGCAAACAAATATAGTTCATCTTGACACTGATTTTAATCTGCCATGTTTTTTGATTTTTTATTTATTTTTATTATTTCCTCTTTCCTTTTGGGAAGTGGTGGAGTTACTGCTGGTCTGCCTTAGGATTCTGAGGGAACATAGAACTTGTCATCCTATTCTTGATTATTGTACGATATATCTAGATTTTAATGCTCACATATGGAGAAATGTTTCCTATGCATGAACATTTTAATACACTTATTCCAATTTATATTTAGTTGCAATTTTCTGATGCATAGAGGAATAGAAGTGGAAATTAAGAGAAAAAGTTTTTTTACTTCAGAAGGAATGTATTACATCTATTGCTTGCAATGCATATGGTTTTCTTTTAAACAAATGAAAAAAGGGCGCTGATTTGCAGTATGGCTCTAGAGAAGGGCCTTAGTTTGACTGACCTTTGCCATTCTCAGCCTCCTGTGGATTTCAGTTGTACTTTACGTAACATCTAGTTGTTCCTTTTCTGACATTTGTTTAACAAAATTTTACTTTGAGTGGATGATTATGGAGAAAATTGCATGTTTTATTTATATTGAGTATGTTGTCAGATGATGGTCAGCTGTCTAATCCTAGCAGTTGATGTTGTTTGCTATGTCTCTGATGCCACAAATTAATGTGCCATGCATGGGTTTTGTTCTCTGGAGGACGTGTTCGTTATTTATCCCTATTAGATAGTGGAATACCAATAAAAATGTATACTATGTTTATATTGTTCCCTCATGCCAGTATATGTGAAGAAGTTGCCATTCAAAAACAAAGGCAGCTTCGTCAGTGGAAACCGCACTTTTTTTCTTTCCTCTTATTTTATTTTATTTTTATTTATTTTTTATTATTATTATTTGTTTTATTTATTTATTTGGGTGGGGGGGTTACTTGATCTTTTCTGTCTTTCTGATGATATTCCTGTTTAAATATCCCATGCATGGATTTTTACGTGCTCTTTATTTATTTCTATTCAGGAACTAAGAGCTTTACTTATCAAAGGAACTAAGTGCTTGTTGCAGAAAGCATGGCCAAGCATCATCCAGATTTGATTATGTGCCGGAAACAGCCAGGAATTGCCATTGGACGACTTTGTGAGAAATGTGATGGGAAGTGTGTAATCTGTGATTCCTATGTGCGCCCTTGCACACTTGTGCGAGTTTGTGACGAATGCAACTATGGATCCTTTCAGGGTCGGTGTGTTATCTGTGGAGGAGTGGGAATTTCTGACGCCTACTATTGTAAAGAGTGTACACAGCAGGAGAAAGATAGGGATGGATGCCCCAAAATTGTTAATTTGGGGAGTGCCAAAACAGATCTATTCTATGAACGTAAGAAATATGGTTTTAAGAAAAGATGATGACCATTGGATAGACACATGTCTGGTGCTTTTAAACTGCAGTTTCCTACTCGAGCTGACGAATCTTGACATGTTGGAACAGTTAGATGATGAGCATGGTTTAAATATATGCCACTCTTTTGTGATGTACTTAAATATTTTGATGAAGATGGCAGATTTTGGAATGATGGAACTCTGTTTAAGGTCTTATGTTTATGTTTGTTGACATTTCCGAGTTCTCATTTTCAGAACGCTCTTCAGTTTTTATTTCGTGTAAGCAAAATATTGGTGAAGGAACCTACTAATTCAATCAGCTTAAAAGAATACAGGCTTTGAGCATATAAATGATTCTGTCGTTTTAGTATATTTTGTCCATTGATAATGTTTTGTGCCTTTCAAGTTAAAGATCTTCTCAGCTAGTGGAGCTGATGTGTTTATTTGTTGATGATCTGCTTTGTGATCAATGATCATGTTCCTGGGTGCATGGTGGTTTGCAGATAGTGACTAATTTAAAGATTAGAGATTGAAATGTATCCTAACTAGTTTTAAAAATCGGATATGGAATTTATGTCTTAGTGGCTTACATCCTTTTGTTGTTCTGCATACCCTTGGGGTACGACAGTTTTTATAACAATTCTATTACAAATTCATTGGACAATTTACATTTTATGAAAAAATTGGCTGTCTACATCTTAGTAGTAACCAATAAAAAAAGTGACTTGTAATCGATTAAGTCAATTTGTAAGAAATTTGTACAGCTATCTGAAATCACATATTTTCTGCAGGATTTTTGCACCACAATCCCATGATGGTACTCAAACTGACCAATGCCATCACATAAACATTTGATGAGCTTGTGCTCTAGTGGCGGCACTGTAGTGAGGTAGTGCCTTTAGCATTGACCTTAAGTGATGCGACATTGGTCCCTAGAGAGAGGAAAAAGGTTTTTGACTTTGCAGAATATGAAGTTTCATCATCATGGGGATTGCGATGCTTCACTCTCAGTCGAGCCCTGCCTGTACGCAGTGGAAGAGAAGACTATATGCTGCTCATATGATGATGCTCTGACCGCTGTAGAATTCAACTGTTATTTTAGGTTGGCAATACAATTAAGGATAGAGATCCATCTGAGCAATCAAAAGGGGTTGACGAAGGTTTTGGTCTAAGTCATGCATAATGTTATCTCTTATCTCTAACACTATGGAGACAGAGCTAACTGGTACCACTCTTTTGAAGGGGTGCTTCTGCCTTTTAGAGTTGACATTTTTTACGCTAACCTACAAATTCAATAGGAACTTAAAATTAGCGGGTTAAAGTTGAGAGGTTTAACCCGTTTTGAATTAAGGTTGACCTAAATAATCTTATATTCACGTTTCGACACAATTAAAATCTGACACGCAAACAAAAATTGTCACTCCTCCCTACCTTTTGGCTGTTTATCACAGCGATGCCACGTGTTTTAGGCTAATGTAGTCTTCTGGTTCTGAAGTCTTCATCTCTGATGGTGGCCACAATTCGGTGGCATGTGACTTCTAGATTCATGCTTGTTAGTCAATCGTGGAGCCGTGGAGGAAAGAACATCATGGGTGCTGCTTATTCCACGGCTGGTACGATGAATGCAGCCTTGCGTAATCACTGTAAACATTAAAAAAAAGCATCATGGGTATTGTTGCTCCCTGAAGTCAAATGATCTAGATTGTGCATAACAAGCCATAGTGTCGAGGTTATTTTGGCGGGCCGGGGTGTAAATTTGGACGAAAATATTGTTGTATTCAGTTAGTTATTTAGTTTAAAAATTTGAGAGATCGGTGCTACCGTAGAGTTACGGTGCTCACCAAATAAAATAATGAAAATTAAGAGCTAAAATAAATAGTGAAATGTATATGTTTTGAAAAAGTGAGTAACAAAAATTAAAAAATAAAAATGTTATTTTTAATGGAATGTGAAAAAAAGGTAAAATGGAAGGAAAACTTGTTCAATGGAAGGGTGGGCAATTTTGACATGACTTGATAACCCGACATGAAATTACCGGGTTAGGGTTTACCCTAAACGAGTTTGGGTCATAAATGAGTCGACCCATTTATTTTGCTTTTGACGGGTCGTGTCGCGGGTCACCCGTGGGTGATCGGCCAGACACGATTATTATTATTTTTTGGTTTATCCTTAACGGGTTTGGGTCATAAACGGGCCATTGACCCTTTTATTTTAATAAACAAGTCAATTGACCTGTTTATGACCCGTTTACTTTGATAAACGGGTCAATTGGCCCGTTTATGACCCGACTCATAACTTTTATTTATTTATTTTTTTTTAAAAAAAAGAAGCTAAACGGATTGAGTGGGTCGTGTCGGGTAACCCGCTAACTTATCGTGTTGTGTTCGGGTTTGGCGCGGCCGACCCGTTAGCTAAACAGGTCGTGTTTGGGCTTACCTTAAACGAGTCACGGGTCATTACGGGTCGTAAACGAATTGACCCGCCGACCCGTTTTGCCACCTCTAAATGGAATGTGAATGTTGAAGCTAAGAATATAATTAGTACAAGAAACATGCTTAAACGAGTCAAAAGTATTCTAAAAGAAAGGCAAATAATCAATGATACATGAGGAGAATGCACGAGGGAGCAAATATTCTAAAAGCTTAAACGAATTAAAAAATAATTGATTTGATAATTTAATTAATATTCTGAAAATAGTGCTAATTAATATGACAAAATTTAAGTGGTTTGTTCGAACACTAAAAAATAATAATTATAATACAAGTTGTAAGTTTTTTTTGTCAGAAGAGTCAAAAATAGATAATCCAGGCTGGTGATTAGGTTCTTATCATTAATGATAATTTATGTTGACATCCAAGTGGCATTTTCTTTGGGAACACGTGGCATTCACAGATTCCAAATATCACCATCTGGTACCTCACTGATGGCCATTTGTCATGCTTTACCAGATAACCATTTTTCCTATACAAATAGTAGATGCTCGTGAGCAGATTTTTCACAGGGTTTCTGCAAGAAAAAAGAAAGAAAGAGAGAGATGGGTTTTCAAGCTCGGCTGTTCTTCTTCTTCTTCTTCCTCACCTTTGCCATAATGTGCTTTGCTCGCGAAACCCCTTTAGGTATGTTAATGTTTTTTTTTTTTTATGACGCGAAACCCCTTCGTGTATCCACGCCTATCTGTGTATAATAACGGTTGCATGTTTACAGAGAGTGAAAAGAATTTGAAGAATTTGATCTCCGAAGACTACGAGGGACCACGGGCTAATCCTAAGCATACTCCACCCCATCCTCCTCCGAGTATGTTTGATAATGTTTTTATATATATCCATATATTCTCACTCGCAGATCATTTTAATTAGAATATTATACATGTTTTTTGGTTGAGGAAACCCATAATTAAGTTTAATGCATGAAGGCAAGTAAATATGAATTTTATTTTAGTTAACTTTGCAAAAGCATGTGGTATTTGTCTCTTAATCCTTACATATTTCTGTCTAACAGTTAAGCATCTCTCAGTATTTTTGTGAAAAATATTTTTTGAAAAATATTTTACATCAAAACCGATTGGGAATGACAATCCAGGCCATGTCAATGGATAATGTTTGGAGGAAATTAATTATTTCAGTTTATTATAACAATATCTGTTCTTAAAGCACGCAATTAATATATGCATTTTAATTTTTACATCCTCTCTAGAGACTGACTTTCAATTTCATTAAAAGATGCATATAAGAATTGTATGTCAATTTAATGCCAATTCTTTGATCTGACGCATGAATATCGAGGGAATTGAAAGAATTAATTGAAAAGGAAGGATAGTGATTCTTATTTTTCTTAGTTGGTTTGACATGAAGAAAACACCAAGAGAACACTTAATATTTTCTTTAAGACTAGAAAGATATAAGAAAAACATCATGAGAGTACTTAGCATTCCCTTTTAAAAAAATAATATTTACCTAAGACTAGAAAGACACGAAAAAAGCATCAGGAAAGCAACTAGCATTCCCCATCTAACAATATGTTCATATTGAACATATTGTACCCCTGACACATACAAATTGTATAAATATATATATATATATATATATATATATATATATATATATGCATGTTCTAAAAATTTGGTGTTATTTTGCAGAGAGACTCACCCAGAAAGAGTCAGCAATTCCGTGATGCTTTTCGTCAATTAGAGTGAACGTATGCATAAATAATAACAAAGTTTGTGTTGTAATCGTATGATATCAGCAAAAAATTATTACGTTCACTGAGGCTCTCTCTCTTAAAATTATATTAAATAAATAAAAGTTTCAAATGATTTGCATTATCACTCACTACAACATTTCCAAGTAGGGAGTTGGCGGAGTTGGCGGAGTTGGATGATGATTTTATTAAGTGTATGATGATTTTATTAAGTGTTTAAACTATCATGAGAGTTAGTGTGCGCATGTTTGGGATTGTGTTTAAGAAATAAAGTTTTTAAGTTAAATTTTTTTTTTTTTTGGGTAAAAGTTTTTTTTTTTAAGCTTTTGTTAAGTGCGTTTTAACCATTTTTTTTAAAAAAAAAACTTTTTAGACCTTTAAAAGCGTTTTTAATTTTTTTTAACCGAACAAGTATTTATTTCTTCAAACATATTTTTTGAGTGTGAAACGCACTTTTAGGCTTCTTAAACGTACACCAAAACAGGCCCTTAGAATACTCTACCTTTTAAACTGAGCTTCCGGCATATGCTTAAGGACAAAGCTTTCTTTCAAATTAAGTTAGAGGGAATTCTTAATTTTAACATAGTCTGTTAAACTGATACATATAGTATGTGCGTGTATTTTTAAAAATGAAAGAATTATGTACTCTAAAAATAAATATCAATTTAATAGACTAATAAAGCATTTGACACTGCAATTTCACGTACCAAAAATGTGATTTTAAACCTACTTTAATAAATTAAGATATACTTCAGTTTAATGGACTATATTAAAATAATTTCCTAATGCCTAATTCAAGAGTTGACATACTCTTGATTAGTGCACTTGACGAAACTGCGACACTCGTTGAATACTATCTGTATTATTATTAGTTTATGCCCCAAATCTCTTAAAAGACAAGAATAAAAGATTATGCAATTCTCCGAAGTCAACATCAAAGCGATGTGATACATAACAACTCTATCTATCTTGGTCAAGATAAAAAAAAAAACAAATATAAGAAATCTATCAAATGTTTTTGCAAGCCTTAATTCAAAAGAGAGCTACATGATCGATGATCCTACGAAACAAAAAGGGAACTTATTTTTTTCATAAGATCTTTTCTCTTGGTCCAAGTATTTTAATAAGAGTATACAAATTTTTTATAAATTAACTTGAAAGTGCATGTGACGTTTACCATATTTATAAATTAAGACAATAATTTATGCGGTATTTATCACATCAAATAGTACGTTGTAATGAAAGTTGTAACACAAAAAAGATTTTTTCGGACTTTTTTTTTTCTTCTAGAAATGAAGGCTCTTTCGCATTTATTATTTGGATGGAATTTATACAAATAAAGTTGAAACGACCCACTTAGTTAAAAGATGTGCATGATGATTTTCATTCCGAGATAATTTACACTGAAAATGAATATTAAAAATAATAGAAGCAAAATTCATATATATAGTTGAAAGGATCCACGGACTTGATCTCCATATTGGTGTTTGCTTTTCTATTCGTCATGGCGTGTAGTGCGCCATCACTATCATGCACTGGACGGTGTTAGAGTGAGGATGCACTGTAAAACATTGTGGACTGGACCGTGTGAGAGCGAGAGCAAGCACTTGATTAGAATAATATGATTGCAACTTTTGAAAAACAAAAGGAAGCTGTTTTCTTTTCTGGAAAAGTAAGCGATGGCAACCTCGTTGACCAACAATGGACGGCTAGGACGCACTAAACGTGGCACCCACATCTGGAAACGTCGACTCCTATCTTGCAATCACTGTGTGCCACATCTTCTCCTTGCAATAGCGTTTTTGGTCCTATAAATAGAGACGGACCCATGAGAGGCCTCAACAAATTAAAGAGAGAGAAAGAGAGATGGCAATCGGAGATCGCCTATGCTTGTGTCTCTTGTTTGCCTTCCTCATTATGTGTTCTGCTCGGAGCATCATGCCACTTTCAGGTATACATGTTTCTCCTGTTTTTAATAATGTTTTGTATTTCAATTATTTGTTAATGCTTTTGTTTTGAGAACAAAAATTAAAGATAAAAATTAAAATTTTTTAACATGCATGAGTTCATCGTATACAATACACAATTTAAATAGTTAATATGAGAGGACAGATGAACTTTATGCATGTTTGGCACTTGCTCGGGCTAAACGGGCACATGCCCGAACAATCTGAACTAGTGTAAAACTCATCTACTCTCTCATGTATAACAAACCCTATCGACGGAAGATAGTGACATTAATTTGAATGAGCATGCATGGTGGTGTGGTATTGTAGTTTGTGCATTGGGATAGCTGGATTCTGTGTACACGGTCTCATTCATGCGTGTTTCTTATTACTTATTCGTTATTGTATTTGCTTAAAGACAACCTTGTTTTATGCAAACGCAGACCGACCACTTTATAATATTGATTTAGCTTCTGTAGAATGTATAATTATATCACTGACATCTTTTGTTGGAATGTGAAACACAAGTACATTATATAAATATGCATATAGATGTGTTCAAATTGATGGAAAATCTTCAAGAAAGCGGATGCCATAGTCCACAACACAACACCTATAAAGAATTCATGTAACATAGCTGATCATAATATATAACAAATTCTTACTCAAAAAAGAAAAAAAGAAAATGGGAAAAGAACAATTATATTGCTGAAGTGTTATTTGTTACCAATTGTTGCAAAAGTAATTTAAATTGATAAAAAGATGTAAATTTAATTACTCCATTTTAATAGGTAAGGCTCAACACGTGGAATATTTAATTTAAATAGGAGGTGAAATTAACAGAGTCAATGTTCGATCCAACGACCTTTGGCTCTGATACTATGTTAAATTATCCGTTATCCCGAAAGCTTGACCTAATAAGAAGATGTAAATTTAATCATTTAATGATTATTAGTATTCTAACATTCTTACTTACGTGTGAGCTCAAACTCTTCTTTAATTGTATTGTTATCTTTAACGAAATGTGAGAATATGTTATATATAGGGAATGAAATGGCATTGGTCATGGGGAGAAGGTCTCTGAAGATGATCAGCGTGGACGATTATAGCGAGTCGTCAGCAAACCATAGTCACGATCCATCTAAACATAAGGCTGGAGGTGGCAACGGTGGCCGGAAAGGATGAGATATTCGTTCATGGTGTAACATGCAGTACTATTTATTCATAAATAATTTTAGTATTATTCAATAAAAAATAAAAAAAAGTGGTAGTTTAAATCCCTGACCTCTTTTCGTGTTGTACCGACTTGTACGAGAGTTGATTTATGACAAAAGCAAATAGAGAAGCAAACAAATATTGTTTTTAGAACAAGTCCTTACTTTCTTCCTCTTCTATGATCTATCCCTTTTTTTTTTTTTCCCCTTGATTGACCTCTGTATCTGTCTCACCATAAATAGCTGTCAACACACACATGACACAGTCTGTAATTCCATGGATCTACTACTTTTGATCTATATATGAATTGAGAAATGGGGAAACTTTATAGGGAAATTGATAAATAACTATCCATCTACGTTTTTGGGGTTAATTGATGGATGAGATTTAGTGGCAACAAATTTTGTTGAAATATGATGAAGATATGATATTATGTTGAAGTTTGTGGAGAAAACTAAAATACGAAATAATAATGGAATAGATTTGATCCTAGTGACTCATTTCTATTTTAGTAATGCCTAATAGCTAGTAAATACATCTACTATCTTAAAACTCCTAGTTATTTTATAGATTAATGGGCCTTGTTTACCATAATAAATTACCCATCATGCAATTAATTAGGTCATTAATTAACTCACAAACATGTAATCAACTTTTCATACGTTTACGGTTTACCTTATCAATTTATATAAATTTTTTTTTAATCCTTATTAATGTAGGAGTTATATTTTAGTCAAGATACTAACTCCTCATTAATCTATGAAAATCCCATATTTTCTCATTAAATTAACCAATATATTTTCATTAATTATTATTAACACATTATAGTTAAATAATATTAGTAACACGTTTTAATTTATCTATGGTGCATGTGGCTGGAATTCGTTTAATTACTTGATCGATCTTTCAAAACCCTAGCGCAATAGACATGTATAATGGGCAAGCTTCTCTCTGAACCATTTCAACCATTTGGGCTTAATCGCTCAAGCTGAATAGCTGAATATATAGTGAATTACAGACGATCCATTATTCGGTTATTAACTCTGATTAGATTCTCACCATTGATGAAAACGTACACCTCATAAAATCCAATTTAATGTGCTGGATTCTTATCATTCAAGGATAGCAAATATCAGCCTTATACGGTAATTGATCATGGTGGGCGAATTTGTCGTAGGGGCAACTACAATTTTCCCTGTACAAATAGTGAATGGTCATGAACAGATCGATGTTCACATTGTTTCTCCAAGAGCAAGAGAGTGAAAGAGAGAGCTATGGGTTTTCAAGCATGACTGTGTTTCTTCTTCTTGCTTACCTTTTCCATAACGTGCCTTGCTCGCAAAATCCCTTATGGTATGTTACTTTTTTCTTTACTCCTACCATTCCCTATCAGAGGAGACGAGAGTATAAGGGTAATAATAACAAAGGATTGTGAGAGAGGTTATGCTCGAACGAGCCCTTTGCTTGGGCAGGAAGCTCCTGCTCAGGTAGTAAAGCCTCTCTCATAGACCCTTACCACAAAAAGAAAGTTAGGAGTAATAATATGGATTCTCAATTGTAAGGAATTTTGGTCCCTGAGATCCATTAGATTCATGTTCTTTGTATTATTTGAATCGACTGCATAAGTTAATACCCCTTTGTACGTGCAGGAAATGAAAGGACTTTAGCAAGTGAGGACTTAGATGAAATGCCAAGGGCGCGCGCACTTCCTTTCCCCCCTCCTCCTGCCGTGGACTTTGATAATATGCCAAGGATGCTTCCTTTTCCCCCTCCTCCTGTAACAAATGTTGTGGCCAAGGACTTTGATGATACGCCAAGGGTGCTTCCTTTTCCCCCTCCTCCTGCCAAGGACTTTGATAATATGCCAAGGGTGCATCCTTTTCCTCCTCCTCCTGTAACAAATGTTGTGGCTAAGGACTTTGATGATATGCCAAGGGTACTTAATTCCTTTTCCCCCTCCTCCTGCCAAGGACTTCGATAATATGCCAAGGGTGCTTCCTTTTCCCCCTCCTCCTCCTGTAACAAATGTGGCCACTTTACTTTCAGGCATGTTTGATAATGTTTATATTCATGTTTTTTGACTTGTGGGATTACCTTTTTGAATACATATTTTATAGTATTCTTTGATAAGGATAGAAATCATTTATGATAAAATAGTGATTTAACATGATACTTGAACATCGTCTTGCAGAAACGAGAAGAGTTTGTTCAATGTAGACTACGAAGGCCCCCATACGCATCCTTCACGGCCACCTCATAATTAATCTGATGAATGTGCCCTCTTCACTTTGAAGTATGTTTGATGATTTTTACATTCATTTTTTTTACTCATTGACCATTTTTGAATACATCGTTTATAGTATCCTTTGTTTTTTGTTTTTGTTTTTTTCTTTTCTTATCCTTTGTCCTCTCATGCAGGAAACCAAAGGAGTGAAATGACTTTATAACAAGTGAGGAGATCGAATAAAGGTCTAACATTACACTCATAAGAATTGATTTGAATATTGAATTCAATCAACAAAAGTGTGTCTCATGTAATTCGAAGTGAGTTTAGAGGGAATTAAAAACTGTTGACGGGGGATTATGAGAAGTTACTAGTGAAAGAATTTTCTATTTACATTGTTATAATATAATTAAATTGTCATATTTACACATTTCTATTATTTTAAGTTTTGGAATAAGTGGTGATATAATTTGGTATCTATGGTATTGTAACTAGGGAGCTTTGTGCCCCTAATTGATTGATGATTTATCAATAAATTTATTGATAAATTTGTTCAAAAAAAAAAAAAAATTGGTATCAAAACAAAGGTCTCGAGTTTGAACATTGTATCCGTCAATACATGTATGTCTACAAAGTCTAAATTTACTTGTAAATATACATATATGCTCGAACATAATACATAAGGAACACATGTCTCGATTTTAACTGAAATATATTGGACCTAAACCGAATCCCAAATTAAAGATAGTAATCACCTATGACATTTGCCTACTAGCATGGAATAAACTCTAATGGTTTCTCCTTGCATAATATAATGATATCATGAATTGTTGCTCAGATAGTGTTGAATCTAAATAAAAATAAGGGAAAAATATAAAATGGTCCCCTAAATTACCAATCAGTTGTAATTTGACATCTCAAAGTTCAAAATGTAATAAAGTAGCCCAATCAATTGTAATTTGGCCACTCTGTTAGTCATTACAGTCAAATAAGATAGAAAATGCAATACGACGTCGTTTTGGCAATATAAAGTTACTAAAACGCCATTTTGGAAAAATGACCTCGTATTGCTTGAGGAAAAAATTCCTTACACTTACCAAAACGACGCCGTTTTGGTAAGTTTTAAAACCCTAGTCCCTAAACACGCAGCAACTTCGTTTCTTCGTGTTCTTCCCCATTTTCTTCACTTCCCTTCTTCACGCGGCAGTGTATAATTCCGTGTGAAAGAAAATAGTGGAAGACAATTGGTTATCCCTCGCTCCGTGGCAAAAACCAGTTGTTTTCCATGCCGTTTTAATTAATGATCAACTTATGGAACATAGAACGAGTGCAATATTGGCATATTGCCCTCTCAGATTAAATGGTAAATTCTGATCAATTTGTATTAATCAACAAAAGACCGACGCAGAAGCACATGTACTAGTATTTCTCATTTGACCAGAAATAACTTCAATAATTACAAACAAAAACCTGAAATTTTCCATTTTAGTCAAGTGGATGCTTACTTGTTTATTAAGCCCTCTTCTATTTAAATCATTTCTCATTCTCTCTAAAGTCTCTGATTTTCCTTCGATCATCGTCTGATGTTTACAAAGTGGGTTTCTCATGGAGTTCTCCTAAATGATATCGAGGTGAGATTGATCACTTCCTTTCACCATGAATCTCTTTTCTTCTTTTGATCTTTAGCATGTCTTCTTCTCTTTTGGTTGCATGCAACTTGTTCGATCTTCCAAGGTTTCTTGTTTCTTCCCACAAAATATACACAAAGTGTTTCTTTTCTTTTCGAATGGAGTTATACACTGCTGCGTGGAGAAGGGAAGTGAAGAAAATGGGGTAGAACACGAAGGAACGAAGCTGCTGCGTGTTTAGGGACAAGGGTTTTAAAACTTACCAAAACGGTGCCGTTTTGGTAAGTGCAAGGAATTTTTTTCTCGAGCAATATGACGTCATTTGGGGGGCCTTAGGGCATTTTAGTAACTTAACCTTGCCAAAAAGACGTCGTATTGCATTTTTCATCCTATTTGATAGTGATGACTAATAAAGTGGTTAAATTGCAATTGGTTGGTAACTAGTTTGGGGGGCCATTTTATATTTTTCCCAAAAACTAAATATACTGATTAACCTCAAAAATGTGATGCCATTTGTAGGAAATTAATGAAGGGAGGACAATGAATAATGATATCCCCTTTCTCCCAAAAGAGGGTGGCGGTATTGGCCAACAAGACTCATTTCACTTGTCAACTAAAGTGTATACGGTATATCGATAGATGATGCGCACTTGTGCTCTAGGTTTAGTCTGTTTTGAATAAGCTGGTGGGTTATGGTGATGTAAGAACGCTTATTATAATCAATGAATGAATGGGAATTATTCTAGTTTTTTTTGAAGTTTTAAGTATAGACGAGATTTCTTTTTTTTTTTGAGCTGTGATTCCTATTTTTTTGGGACTCTGCCAAATTGGCCAGTAAGACTCTGATCAACATGAAATTTATTTTTACTTCCTTTTGTTCTTTCTTTGTCGTGTGTTTGTTTACTGAAGATCCCTATTTTTATCCTTCATGCCCTCCTAATCTGATGAATTTTTCCAATTCAATTTGAAGTATGTTTGATAATTTTTACATTCATTGTTTGGCTCATTGATCGCTTTTGAATACATAGTTAATTGAGAGATGTTTTAAATTTTTAGGTCATGAATTAAGCCCGTAAGTAATAAGCTAATTCCGCCCCTGAGTATTATAAGAAGTTAGTTGTGAAGAATGAAATTTCTTATTTACTTGTTGTCTTACCAACATATATACTTTGTTTAGATTTAGGTTAAAGGCTATTCTATGTTCGGACAATGACCCTTTTGCCTGAAATTCTTAAATTATTTATTGAGTATATTTTTTTAGATCTCAACCACTATTTTAAACTAAATATTAATATTTTACTATATTATAAATTATCATTTTCAAAATATGGATAAATATAATGAGTGTTAAAAGGATAAATGTTAACTATATTAACAATCGTTAATATGACAAAATTCCAAGCTGTTTGTTCGAACACTTAAAAATAGATAATACAGGTTTTAAGTCGTTTGTCAGAAGAGTTAAAAAAAGAAAAGAAAAGATAATCCAAGTTGGTTATTAAATCTGTTATGGTCTTATCATTAATGAATTTATGTTGACTTCCAAGTGGCATTTCACAGATTCCAAATTTCACCATCTGGGCAATCACTGTTTGCCATTTGTCATGCTCCATTCATAATGGGTGACGTGGATCTAGCATTACATGTAAAATTACTTTTTAGTCATCCTGGTCACCCATTTATGGATGGATTAAGGATTTTTTTTTTTGTTTCTTCCTAACATTACTCGCAGCCAATAATTAACCATCTTTCCTATGCAAATAGTGGATGCACATGAGCACATTTTCGCATAGTTTCTGCAAGAGAAATAAAGAAGAAAGGAAGAAATTAGAAAGAGAGAGATGAGTTTTCAAGCTCGGCTGTGCTTCTTCTTCTTCCTCATCACCTTTGCCATAACATGCTTTGCTCGCGAAACCCCTTTAGGTATGTTAATTTTTTATTTATTATTTTTTTTTATGATGAAACATTTTCGAGACACATGGCTGCTTCATGTGTGATAGTTATTGTTGGAATTAGTAGCTCATATTAATTTCAATAGAAGGCCAAGTAGACGGGAGCGTTATCGCGACGTTCACGGAGCTGGAGTATTTTGGGGATTCCCTTAATACGTCCATACAAGTAGGGTTTAGAGTTTTTCCTATATATATGTTATGATGTAATCCTGAATCATTAAGAGAAAAATATAGCTGTTTCTCTGCGGACGTAGGCACATTGCCGAATCACGTTAAATCTGTGCTTCGAATCTCTCTCTCAATCTTTCTTTCTTTTCGATTTTATACTGTTCATCAATTATTGTACACAGTAACAACAGTTATTGTATGTTTATAGAGATTGAAAAGAATTTGGGCGTCGAAGACTACGATGAACCAGGAGCTAATCATAAGCATGATCCACCCCATCCTCCTTCGGGTATATTGTTTGATAATGTTTTTATGTCCATATATTCTGTAACATGTAGATCATTTTAGAATATTATACATGTTTTTTGGTAGAGGAAATCCATAAGTTTAATGCATGAAGGCAAGTAAATACGAATTTGGTTTTAGTAAACTTCGCAAGGATAATGTTTATATTCATTTTGTTGACTCATGGATCACCGTTGAATACATATTTTATAGTATATAAAAATATTTTATAATAAATGATGGTTTAACATGATATTCAAACCTGTTGCGCAGAAAACAAGAGGACTTTGTTTTATGCAGACTATGGCGAACCCCATCCACCCGATTCTAGTCATCCAGAGAATGAAAGGACTTTGTTTAGCTTGGACCACGAAAGCGCCCATACTCGTCCGCATCCTCCACCCCCTCATTTAGTCCGATGAATGTGCCCGCTTCGCTTTGGAGTATGTTTGATGATCTTTATTACATCCATTTTTTTGGATACATAGTTTATAGGGGAAAATAATTGAAGGGTATAACATTATGTTGATAAGAATTGATTTGAATTTTGAATTCAATCAACAAAATTGTCTCACGTTATACGAAGTTAATTTAGAGGGAATTAATACTGTTGACAGGGGATTATGAGAAGTTACTAGTGAAAGAATTTCCTATTTATGTTGCTAGAATATAAATTAAATTCTCATAGTTACACTTTTTTATGAGTTCAAGGTTTTAAGATAAAATTGTAATTTAACATGATATCAGAGTAAATGTCAAATATTGTCCATCTCAATTCTAACTAAAATACCGAATTCCAAATTAGAGACAGTAATCACCTATGACAAATGTTGATTAATGTGGTGCCATTTTGCAGGGAATTAAGTAATGAAGGGAGGACAACGAATAACGATCCCCTTCCTCGGGTGGCGGCATCGACTAGAAAGACTAATTAAGATATTCATGATTTTTTTTTATTTTTTTTTCCTTTATTTATTTATTTTTGTCAACTAAAGTGCACACCCGTAGAAGATGTGCAATTGTATTTTGTCATTATAATAAATTTTGTGATTCTCCTATATAATTAAATAAATGTTATGTTATCCCTTTGTGCATGCTCATGTCGCTATATTGCTAGACCATATAATTTGGATAATTTAAATGTTCTACAGGAAAAGAAAGGCAATTCTCTCCAATAAATGTTAAGCATAATTTCTTAATAATTCAAAACTAAAGCGTTTAAGATATGAAGCAAAATTCAAAACCTAAGAAACTAAAGATTAAAAACTTAATCTATATTTATTGGATTTAGGGAGCACAATATATATATATATATATATATATATATATATATATATATATATATATATATATGACAAAAACCTTTAATAAATATATGTGAAATAATTGAAAAAAAAATAAAAATAAATGCAAATTATACAATTGGAATGATGTGCTAATGAAATTCAATCATTAGTTTTTTTAACATATATTATTTTATCATATAATAGTATACCAAAATAGAATTACTTACAAAAGAAAAGGAAAGGCATACTCCAGAAACGTGGATGACTAATTCTTAAAATTGTAATTATAAGAAGAAAAAAAAAAAGGAGAAAATGAGAGTAAAAAAAAAAAAAAAAAAACAACTGGATCCCTTTCAAATAAAATCAACTGAATCCCTCCACTTCATTTGAACCGGAGAAAATCCTTGTCAACTTTTCATACATTTACCTTATTTACACATGTGGATGGACCATTTATTGCATCACACACTTAAACTCAATAACACAATCAAAAATTAATGAGGAGTTAGTATCTTAATTAATTACATTCGTACATTTACCTTATTAATTAATGTAGGAGTTATAATTTTGTCAAGTACTAACTCCTCATTAATCTATGAAACTCCCATATTTATCCATTCAATTAACCAATATATTCTCATTATTAGTAACACATTTTAATAAATATTTTTAGTAACACATTTTAATTAAAATATGGACCAATACTTACCTATGGTGTGGTTGGAATTCGTTTAGTTTATAAAAACCGCTTGATCTTTCAAAACCCCAGTTCAATAGACATGTATGATGGGCAAGCTTCTCTCTGAACCATTTCAACCGTTTGGGCTTAATTAATCGCTCAAGCCGAATACTTCACAACAATATGGAGATGATATACTTAAAATATGTCACCTAAGTTGGTGTGAAGAATTCATGGTTTGGTTATTAACTCTAATTAGATTCACATTATTGAAGAAAAAATTATCATAAAATCAGGTTTGATGCAGTAAATTCTCAACATTGATTAGATTCTCATCATTCATGGATAGCAAATATCAGCCTTAAATGCTAATTAATCATGTGGGGCGACAACTACAATTTTTCCTGTACAAATAGTGAATAGATTTTCAGTGTTTCTCCAAGATTGAGAAGTGAGTGAGAGAGATAGAGAGATAGAGAGAGCTATGGGTTTTCAAGCACGGCTGTGTTTGTTCTTCTTGCTTACCTTTCTCATAACATGCTTTGCTCGCAAAATCCCTTATGGTGTGTTACTTTTTTCTTCACCAACTACGTTGAAAATATGATCTTTCCATGTCATTTTCTATCGATGGAGTAGGGAGTAAAGAAAATAACAAGAAATTGTGAGAGGGCCCTGCTCAGATGGACCCCTTGCCCGAGCAGGAAGTCCCTCCCTGCTCGGGTGCCGGGTAGAGAAACCCCTCTAATAGACAACTACCCAAAAAAGAGGGTTAAAAGTGATAACATAAATCCTCAATTATATTGAATTTTGGTCCACAACAACCATTAGATTCATTTTCTTTGTATTATTTGAATTGACTGCATAAGTTATTACCCGTTTGTGCAGGGAATGCAAGGAGCTTAACAAGTGAGAAGTATGATGATTTCTCAAGGTTGCGATTTCGTTCTCCCCTTCCTCCTACAACAAATGTGAACGATGTCCCAATTGTGCTATATCCTCCTCCCATTTATAATGTAACAGGTCGCGTTCCCCCCCCAATGGTGCGATATTCTCCTCCCCCCCCTCTAACAAATGTGGCCACTTCACTTTTGGGTATGTTTGATAATGTTCATATTCATTTATCGACTCATGATCACTTTTGAATACATATTTTATAGTATCGATTTTGATAAATTATAATTTAATATGGTATTCGAACCTTGTCGTGCAGGGAATGAAGGGACTCATTGACAAAGCCATGTCCTACATCACCAATAGGGTTTCAGTTTAATCACCAGCAATAAGTTCCATGTCAACAAGAGTTCGAATTGCCATCAACAATCCAAACATATTACAAAGTGTATTGGGAGAAAGGGATTCTTGTAATTTTTTCTTTATCTTTAACCTTTGTCATGCTCACAATTACTTTGCATTCTAGGTCTAGTCTGTTTTGAATAAGTTGGTGGGTTATATAAGGTGATGTAAGGATGCTTATTATAATTAATGAATGAATGGGAAGCTTTAAGTAGAGTTCTGTTTCTGCGCTATGAGTCGTCTTTCTTTTCTTTGGCATTTTACTTTTTAGAAGAAAAAAATTGCATTAACAAAAAAACTTCTAACATAACACACTTATATATAATACACTTAAAATTATTTTTACATTTACCTTACGCCAGATAATTTTTTTAACCAAAAAATAAGAAAGTACTGTTTAAAATTTTTTATCAAACAAATAAAATTGTTGTTAAATGTTTTAATCATGCAGCAAAGTCAGACCCTTGGGAGACATGTACCTACACTTAAAAAAAAAACTACAATACATTTGTTATATATAGTTTTTAACGGTTCATTTTTAAATTTTTTTTTTTTTTTTTTATGAGAAAGAGAAAAAAGGTAAAATTAAATTTTGACCGTTGAAAAAACTATAGGACATATGATGATTAGCACCTAACTAAGCCAAATCCTAGGATAATAACATGGCAAAGAATATATGGTTGATAGACTGCAATATTTCGAAAAGTAAGCAACGAAAATCAGTTAAAAAGTTTGCTCTGGTTAAAAAATAGCCCTCTTGAAAGATATTAATTATCTTGTACAGGAAATTATTTTTATAAGATAGAGATCCCCATTTGTTTGTCCTTTTTTTTTTTTTTTAATATTTCATTAACATTTTGAAATCACGACAAAATGTTTGATGATCAAACGATCATATAGCTGATCAAGATTAAAGTTTATGCAATGGAATTATATAAGTCCCTATATGTTCCTTAATCATGTATCAATAAGTTGTAAAATAATTATAGGGAAATACTAGGTATTTTTCTCGTGTCCTACTGGTCCGAAGTGGATATTATTATCTAAAAATTTGATAAGAGAAATGAAGGTCACTTTTTTTTCTTTTTTTCTTTTTAAATTTATTTTTTTAGAAAATAATATACATTAAGACTATAAGAAGTAAGAACACTAGGAGAACACTTAGCATTTTCCATAATTATAGGTGTAGCATTACTCATGAATTTAACCAAAATTTTCTTATAAAATCTGATAAATAAAGAGCAATCAAATGAATTGGGTTAGCAAAATGTTGGTACGTGATCATGGCGGTGAATTGGTGGCAGTAAAATGTATCACACGTTCCTGTATCTCGGACCCTACTGTGGCGGAAGCTTTAGGCGCAAAAGTTTAAATTAATATAAAATAATTAATTTAACTATTTAATTAATATTTTAACGTCATCTCTCAAATAAGAATTTTAGCTTGTATGATGAAATTGAATTTGTGTTGTTATCTTTAATGAAATGTGAGAATATGTTATATATAGGGCATGAAATGATATTGGTCATGGAAATTGATAAATAACTATCCATCTACGCTTTTGGGGTTAATTGGTGGATGAGATTTAGTGGCAACAATTTTGTTGAAATATGATGAAAATATGATATTATGTTGAAGTTTGTGGAGAAAACTAAAATACGAAAATAATAATGGAATAGATTTGATCCTAGTAACTCATTTCTATTTTAGTAATACCTAATAGCTAGTACATACGTCTACCATCTTAAAACTCCTAGCTATTTTATAGTTTAATGGGCCGCGTTTACTGTAATAAATTTTGGATCCGGCTTAGGTGCGGTAATACTACCGCACAATGCGATAGCCCAAAACGACTCAGTTTTGGGCAATAAAAAATTAATATTTTTAAAGAAAAAGAAAAAAATTAAAAAATTAAAACTATTAAACAAATAAAAGAAAAAGAAAAGGGGTGGCTCCAGCTTTTCTCGCTGGAGATCCTTGGGGAAATTCCCCAGAAACCATGGATCCGCTTTTCTCGCTTCTTCACCAGCATATCCCACAAGCTTTTTAGCTTTTTGCTCTGGGAACTTGTCTATCTCTTTTTGTGAGATAAGAGTGTTGTTGTACTTCATCTTCCAGCCATTTTCATTCTGATTTTGTATTCTAAGAGAAGTCTCCAAAGAAAAGTAATGGGCAGGCCGTAGGGAATGGTATTGGGGTGGTGGAAAATTCTCCAAGCGAGGCGGTGCTGGCCATGGAGGAGAGAAAGACACCTCCTGAATTACACAAAACCCAAAAATCAAAGTTTAAGAGAGAGAGAACCATTGGGAATGGTGGGTTCTTCAGGGAGCTGGATAGAGGAGGAGTCAAAAGAAGGTTGTTGATGGTGTAAAGGAAACTAAAAGTGGTGGAAATGGGTTTAGGAGGTGGCCGAAACCCATGGGGGTGGTTCCTCCACCCCTTTTGATTTATCTTTTTCTTTTTTTCTTTTTTTAATAGTTTTAATTTTTTAATATTTTAATATTTTAATTATTGATTTTTTTAATATTTAATTAATTTTATATTAATACTTTAAAAAATTAATTTTTTATTGCCTGAGTCATTTTGAGCTATCGCATGGTGCTGTAGTTTTGCACTACCGCACCTAAGCCGGATCCATAAATTGGACAAGGATCCTCTCCAGTCCAAAATAAACTGGAGGGGATCCAGTTCATGGTTAGGATCTATAAGAAGAGATCCTAAGGCCATCAACCCGCCATGTAACGTATTAAAAAAAAATTTTATTTTATTATTTTACCTTAAAAGATAAATAAATAATAAAATAATAATATTTTTTTGATGTACCACATGGCATGTCGATGACCTTAGGATCTCTAAGGAGAGATCCTAGCCATGAATTGAATCCTCTCTAGTTCATTTTTGACTGGAGAGGATCCTTGTCCCCATAAACTACCCATCATGCAATTAATTAGGTCATTAACTCACAAACATGTAATCAACTTTTCATATGTTTACGGTTTACCTTATCAATTTATATAAAAATAATAATTTAAATCCTTATTAATGTAGGAGTTATATTTTAGTCAAGATACTAGCTCTTCTTTAATCTATGAAAATCCCATATTTTCTCATTAAATTAACCAATATATTTTCATTAATTATTATTAACACATTATAATTAAATAATATTAGTAACACTTTTTTTTTTTTTTTTTTTGACATGTCCAGACAAGAGAAGGGGGAAGGGCAGGGAATTCGAGTTAGTGACTTCTGCTTTATAAAACGTAGTCTACTACTGATTGAAGTATTGAACTACTTTTTTGGTACATTAGTAACACATTTTAATTTATCTATGGCGCATGTGGCTGGAATTCGTTTAATTACTTGATCGATCTTTCAAAACCCTAGCTCAATAGACATGTATAATGGGCAAGCTTCTCTCCCAACCATTTCAACCAATTTGGGCTTAATTGCTCAAGTTCAATAGTGAATAATTCACAACAATATGGAGATATGCATTTAAAACACGTCATGTGGGTTGGTGTGAAAAGTAGCATTATAGACAATCCATAGTTCGATTATTAACTCTGATTAGATTCTCACATTGATGAAAACACCTCATAAAATCCGATTTGATGTGCTGGATTCTTATCATTCAAGGATAGCATATCAGCCTTATATGGTAATTAATTAATCATGGTGGGCGAATTTGTTGTAGGGGCAACTACAATTTTCCCTATACAAATAGTGAACGGTCATGAACAGATTTTCACATTGTTTCTCCAAGAGCAAGAGAGTGAAAGAGAGAGAGAGCTATGGGTTTTCAAGCACGATTGTGTTTCTTCTTCTTGCTTACCTTTTCCATAACGTGCCTTGCTCGCAAAATTCCTTATGGTATGTTACTTTTTTCCTTACTCCTACCGTTCTCTATTCGAAGAGGCGAGAGTAAGGGTAATAATAACAAAGGATTGTGAGAGAGGTTCTGCTCAAACGAGCCCTTTGCTTGAGCAGGAAGTTCCTGCTCAGGTAGTGAAGCCTCTCTCACATACCCTTATCACAAAAATAAGGTTGGGAGTAATAATATGGATTTTCAATTGTAAGGGATTTCAGTCCATGAGATCCCTTTTATTATTATTATTATTATTATTATTATTTTATTTATTTATTTTTTTTATAACCATGAGATCCATTAGATTCATGTTCTTTGTATTATTTGAATCGACTGCTTAAGTTAACACCCCCTTGTGCAGGAAATGAAAGGACTTTAGCAAGTGAGGACTTTGATGAAATGCCAAAGGCGCGTCCTTTTCCCCCTCCTCCTGCCAAGGACTTTGATAATATGCTAAGGGCGCTTCCTTTTCCCCCTCCTCCTGTAACAAATGTGGCCACTTTACTTTCAGGTATGTTTGATAATGTTTATATTCATTTTTTGGGTTAAATACCAAATACCTCCCTGGGATTTGATACCTTTATTTTTACTCCTCCCTGGGGTTTCAATTTTATCACAGGACCCCCTTGAGGTTTTGATAAAAGACCAAGTTAGTCCATCCGTTAGTTGACCGTTATGACTGACACGTGGACCAATCAGATGTTGACATGTGGCACATATTTATTTATTTATTTTTTTTATAACCATGAGATCCATTAGATTCATGTTCTTTGTATTATTTGAATCGACTGCTTAAGTTAACACCCCCTTGTGCAGGAAATGAAAGGACTTTAGCAAGTGAGGACTTTGATGAAATGCCAAAGGCGCGTCCTTTTCCCCCTCCTCCTGCCAAGGACTTTGATAATATGCTAAGGGTGCTTCCTTTTCCCCCTCCTCCTGTAACAAATGTGGCCACTTTACTTTCAGGTATGTTTGATAATGTTTATATTCATTTTTTTGACTTATGGGATTACCTTTTTGAATACATATTTTATAGTATTCTTTGATAAGGATAGAAATCATTTATGATAAAATAGTAATTTAACATGATACTTGAACATCGTCGTGCAGAAAACGAGAGGAGTTTGTTCAATATAGACTACGAAGGCCCCCATACACATCCTTCACGGCCACCTCATAATTAATCTGATGAATGTGCCCCCCTTCACTTTGAAGTATGTTTGATGATCTTTACATCCATTTTTTTACTCATTGACCACTTTGGAATACATCGTTTATAGAATCATTTGTTTTTTGTTTTCGTTATTTCTATTCTTATCCTTAATTTGTCCTCTCATGCAGGAAACCAAAGGACTTTATAACAAGTGAGGGGAATAAGGGTCTAACATTACACTCATAAGAATTGATTTGGATTTTGAATTCAATCAACAAAACATTGTCTCATGTAATTCGAAGTGAATTTAGAGGGAATTAAAAACTGTTGATGGGAGATTATGAGAAGTTACTAGTGAAAGTATTTTCTATTTACACTGTTAGAATATAAATTAAATTGTTATATTTATACTTTTCTATCAGCTTAAGTTTTTAGAAAAAATTGTGATTTAATTGGTATCAAAGCAAAGGTCTTGAGTTCGAATATTATCTCCGTCAATACATGTATGTCTACGAAGTCTAGATTTACTTGTAAATATACATGGTCGTTACTACATGGAATAAACTCTAATGGTTTCTCTTTGATAATATAATGATATCAAGAATTGTTGGTAGGATAGTGTTGAATCTAAATAAAAATAAATATATTGATTAACCTCACTTGTGATGCCATTTTGCAGGAAATTAATAAAGGGAGGACAATGAATAATGATCCCCTTCCTCCCAAAAGAGGGTGGCAGCATTGGCCAACAAGACTCAGATATTCACTTGTCAACTGCACACTTGTGTTCTAGGTCTAGTCTCTTTTGAATAAGTTGATGAGTTAAGGTGATGTAAGGACACTTATTATAATCAATGAATGAATGAGAATTATTCTAGCTTTTTTCAAGTTTTAAGTAGAGATGAGATTTCTCTTTTCGAGCTGCGACTTTTTTTTTTTTTTTTCTTTTTGGGGGACTCTATCAAATTGGCTAGTAAGACTCTGGTCAACATGAATTTGATCTTTACTTCCTTTTGTTCTTTCTTTTTTGTGTGTTACTTTGTTGAAGACCCCCATTTTCATCTTTCACCCCTCCTAATATGATGAATTTTCCCGCTTCAATTTGAAGTAAGTTTGATAATTTTTACATCCCTTGTTTGACTCATTGACCGCTTTTGAAAACATAATTAATTGAGAGATTTTTTAAAGTTTTGGGACAGAAAGCCCCCTAAGTAATAAGCTAGTTCCGCCCCTACCGGCTATTATAAGAAGTTAGTACTTGTGAAGAATGAAATTTCCTATTTACATGTTGTCTTACCAACATAAATATATATGCACTCGTCATCCATGTATATCTACAAGTTCTAGATTTACTTTGCTTAGATTTAAGTTAAAGGCTTTTCTATGCTTGGACAATGACCCTTTTGCCTGAAAATTTTAAATTATTTATTGAGTATATTTTTTTTAGATCTCAACCATTATTTTAAATTAAATATTAATATTTTACTATATTATAAATGATCATTTTCAAAATATGGATAAATATGATGAGTGTTAAAAGGATAAATGTTAACTATTTTTTTTTTTTATTAAAAGGAAAAACATTTCGGTCTCATTAATAGAAGAAGGATCACGAGCAAAAATGCTCTAACATTACAGAGAAAAAGTTCTGAGAAAATCATAACCGAAGTTACGAGGTTACTTACAAGTCATAAATACATATATAACAATTTAACATTTAATACATACCTATGACTAATCTTCCGCTAACCCATGACTAATCTTCACTTGTAACAACAAATCTATTCCAGATAGACTCGATTCAATGCATATGTAACTCATATTCCTCGGTCATGGTAGCAGAAACCCTATGCCGAAACTCATCCTTCTCGACTCGCAACACTACAAAAAAAAAAAAAAGGTCATTAGCAGCGACTCAAAGTCGCCGCTAATAAGCAAAAAGTTGCCACTATTTACTAATAGCAGCAACATGTGGCCACTACTAATCTGACGGTAATGCTAAATCGCGGTGACTTTTACGGTCACCGCTAATGACTTTTTTTTTTACAGCAAAAATAGTTCGAAATGGGCCTTGGGTCGCCGCTATTCGTATATCATTAGTGGCGACACTGTGGTCGCCACTAATGATATGAGAAAATAAGAAGAAAAAAAGGTTAAAAAGCTCAATAGCGGCGACCTGGAAGCCGCCGCTATTCCTTTATCATTAGCGGTGACGATATGAGAAAATTTAAAAAAAAAAAAAAAAAAAAGCTTATAATAGAGGGTATACATAAATGAGCTAGGCAATCGACCACAAATGTAAAACAAGATGCATGCTTCCATTGAATAATTTTTTGACTATCCAAAAAATTTAAGAATTAATAAGGAGAGTGGATTTAAAAATTAATAAGGAAACAATTTTGTCCACACATTGTCTACACTAAAGCATTAACCAAATCAAAGAGAACCAGCTGACATTCTTTAAAAATGCTAAATACCAATTTTTTGACTATTGTCACCGCTATTGGGGCACTGCTAAATACCAATTTTTTGGTATTTAGCGTCCACAATTAGCGGTAACTTGGCTGTCGCCACTAATGACTCATGATCATTAGCGGTAAAGTCGCCGCTAATGACCCCTCATTAGCGGCGACTTTGAGGTCACTGCTATTTGTTTGATCGCTAATGACCAGTTTTCTTGTAATGCAAGTCAGAAAATTATTTACATCATCAACCCAAAAAGCCAGGACCATAACATACAGGAAAAAACAGAAAATATAGGGAAAATAAAGAAAGATCACAAAAGCAAACAAACACCCCCAAAGGTTGCTTGAAGATATTGGCCAGAGCGCAAAAAAACCACACGCAGGCGCTTGCGAGTCACAATCTGTTGCGGGGGCCCGAATCAGCAGCGGTAGGTGCCGTTGGAGAGCAGGCAGGGCTAGTGCGCGCGGTGGATGGGCTAGTGTCGAGGTGGGTCAGACGGAGGGACGTAGATCAAGCTTTAAACAATTCGATCCAAGAGCCCCATCAACCCTGAAAAAGGACACAGCAGAAATGGAGGACTAGACACCTGACAAGGTGGAGCAAGAGCATGTAATAAAAGAGAAATAAGCAAAAAGAAAAGGAGGGGAGAAGAGTCAGGGAAGAGAGGGGGGAGGGGTGTGGCACTCTGCTAGGGTTTTTTCCATAAATGTTAACTATTAACAACCGTACAAAATTCAAAGTTGTTTGTTCGAACACTTCAAAATATTAGTAATGTTATAAGTCTTCTTAGAGTCTTTTTAGATTCATCTTCAATATGATGTGACTTTTAAAATCACCGTTGAATTTAAAATGTGATTTATTGACTTTTAATCTATTGATAATTTTAAAAGCCACATTACATTTAAAATGACTCTAGAAATATTTATAGCATTAATCTAAAAATAGATAATAAAGGGTTTAGGTCGTTTGTCAGAAGAGCTAAATAAAGATAATCTAAGTTGGTGATTAAATCTGTTAGGGTCTTATCATCATTAATGAATTTATGTTGACTTCCATGGCATTCACAGATTTCAAATTTTACCAACTGGGCAATCACTATTTGCCATTTGTCATGCTACATTCATAATGGGTGACGTGGACCTAGCATTACTTGGTAATTTTCATTAGATGCTTAAATTCCGTTTTACTCATCCGCGCGTGTCACCCATTTATGGATGCACTACGGATTTTTTTGTTGCTTCCTAACATTAGTCCCAGCCAATAATTAACCATCTTTCCCTATACAAATAGTGGATGCTCATGAGCAGATTTTCAGATAGTTTCTGCAAGAGAAAAAAAGAAGAAGAAAGATTGAAAGAGATGAGTTTTCAAGCTCGGTTGTACTTCTTCTTCCTCTTCACCTTTGCCATAGTGTGCTTTGCTCGCAAAACCCCTTTAGGTACGTTAATTTTTTTTTGCTTTTTTGTTTTTTTTTTTAATATGATGGAAAATCTCTAAGATATAGTTGCTTTGTGTATCCACCTACCTGTGTGTGATAATTATTGTATGTTTACAGAGAGTGAAAAGAATTTGGGCATTGAAGAGTACTACGATGATCTTTATTACATCCCTTTTTTTTTTTTTTTTTAGAATCAACAGTTTATAGTATCCTCCTCTCATGTAGAAAATAAAAGGAATTTATAACAAGTGAGGGGAAAATAATTGAAGGGCACAACATTATGTTAATAAGAATGGATTTGAATTTTGAATTCAATCAACAAAACTGTCTCACGTAATTCGAAGTTAGTTTAGAGGGAATTAAAAAATGTTGACGGGGATTATGAAAAGTTACTAGTAAAAGAATTTCCTATTTACGTTGCTAGAATATAAATTAAATTCTCATATTTACACTTTTCTATGAGTTTAAGTTTTTAGATAAATGGTAATTTAACGTGGAATCAAAGTAAAGGTTCTGAGTTCGAACATTGTGTTTGTCAATACATGCATGTCCACAAGGTTTAGATTTACTTGTAGATACACATACATGCTCGAACATAGTATATAAAATATACATGTCTCAATTCCAATTGAAATACCGGATCCCAAATTAAAGACCGTAATCACCTATGACATTTGCCTATTTGCAAGGTAGTTACTACATGGAATAAACCCTAATGGTTTCTCTTTGTTAACGTAATGATATTGAATTATTGGTCAAATACTGTTGAATCTAATTAATAAATAAAAGCAATATGTTGATTAACCTCACAAATGTGGTGCCATTTTTGCAGGAAATTAATGAAGGGAGGACAACGAATAACGATCCCCTTCCTCCCAAAAGAGGGTGGCGGCATCCACCAGAAATACTCAAATATTCCATAATTTTTTTTTTTCCTTTTTGTGTCAGCTAAAGTGCATACCCATACCCATACCCATATATGATTTACACTTGTATTATGTCATTGTAAGAAATCTTATGATTCTCCTATGTAATTAAATAAATGTTCTGTTTTCCCTTTATGCATGCTCATGTCCCTATATTGCTAGACCATATAATTTGGATAATTTAAATGTTATACAAGAAAAGAAAGGCAATTCTCTCCAAAAATTGTTTAGCATAATTTCTAAATAATTCAAAACTAAAGCCTTTAAGATATGAAGCAAAATTAATAACTTAAGAAACTAAAGATTAAAATCTTAATCTATCTTTATTGGATTTAGGGAGCACAAAATAATGGTTTTTATTTTTTACAAATTACATTTATGAGAAAAACCTTTAATAAATATATGTGAAATAATTGAAAACCAAAAAAAGAAAAGAAAAGATAAATGCTATATTTTTTTTTTTGACATGTCAGCACAAGAGGGGGGAGGGGGGTTTGAACTAGTGACTTCCGCTTCATTAAGCGTGGTCCCAACCGATTGAGCTACCTCTTGGGGACGATAAATGCTATTTATACAATTGGATTGATGTGCAAATTCAATCATTAGTTTATATATATATACCAAAATAGCATTACCTACAAAAGAAAAGGAAAGGCATACTCCAGAAATGTGGATGGCTAATTCTTAAAATTGTAATTATAAGAAGAAAAAAAAAAAAAAAAAACTGGATTCCCTTCAAATAAAACCAACTAGATCCCCTCTATTCACCTTATTTACACATGTGGATGGACCATTTACCAACGGATCCAGATGCTCTCCAGTCCATTTGGGATTGAAGAGTATCAAATTCATGGTTATGATTTCTTCTCAGAAATCTTAGGGCCACAAATGGCCACATGTCCCACTAATTAAAAATTAAAAAAAAAAAATTATTTAGAATAAAAAAAATAAAAAATAAAAAATAAAAGAATGGGGTGGCCACTTGGCCATAGGGGGTGGTTGGCCGGCCACCCCATTTTTGCCCTAGGGTGGCTTCGACCTCTCCAGATTGGTAGGTCTGGGGGGGCCGTAGCCACCCCATGGCCCTTGAGGGTGGCTGAGTCACTCCCATGGCCCTTGAGGGTGACCGAGTCACCCCCTATGGCCAAGATGGGGTGGCTATTTTTTTTTTTTTTTTTTTAATTTCAAATAATATTTTATTATTATTTTTAATTAGTGGGACACGTGTCCCATTTGTGGACCTAAAATTCATGAGAAGAAATCCTAGCCATGAATTAATATTCTCTTGTCCATTTTGGCCTGAAGAGGATCCGAATCCCTTAATAACACAATGAAAAATTAATGAAGAGTTAGTATCTTAATTACATTCATACATTTACCTTACTAATTAATATAGGAGTTATAATTTTGTCAAGATACTAACTCCTCATTAATGTATGAAACTCCCATATTTATCCATTCAATTAACCAATATATATTCATTATTATTAACACATTTTAACTAAATATTATTAGTAAAAAATTTTAATTAAAGGACAGAAATTTCATTCAAACTAGTTTGGAGGAAATATTCTTCAATCCATATAAATTAGTGTCAAGTGTCTATAAACATTTAAAAGACACATTAAATTTAGTCTAAGTTAGTAAACTGCTATTAATGAGGTTACGAATTTAATATACATTTTAAATGTTTATAGACACTTGACATTATTTTACATGGGTTTGAGGATATTTCCTCCATACTGGTATGGAGGAAATTTTTGTCCCTAATTAAAATGGACCAACACTTATATATGGTGTGGTTGGAATTCGCTTAATTTACAAACACTACTCGATCTTTCAAAACCCTAGTTCAATAGACATGTATAATGGGCAAGCTTCTCTCTGAACCTGCATTTCAACCATTTGGGCTTAATTGCTCAAGCCGAATACCTCATAACAATATGGAGATGACATACTTAAAACATGTCACGTAAGGTGGTGTCAAGAATTCATCGTTTGGTTATTAATTCTGATTAGATTCACATTATTGATGAAAAAATATCATAAAATCAGGTTTGATGCACTAAATTCTCAACATTGATTAGATTCTCATCATTCATGAATAGCAAATATCAACCTTAACTGCTAATTAATCATGTGGGGGTGACAACTACAATTTTTCCTGTATAAATAGTGAATAGATTGTCAGTGTTTCTCCAAGATTGAGACAGTGAGTAAGTGCGAGAGAGAGAGAAAGCTATGGGTTTTCAAGCACGGCTGTGTTTGTTCTTCTTACTTACCTTTCTCATAACATGCTTTGCTCGCAAAATCCCTTATGGTATGTTACTTTTTTCTTTACTAACAACGTTGAAAATATGATCTTTTCATGTCATTTCCTACCGGAGGATCGAGTAGAGAGTAAGGAAAATAACAAGAAATTGTGAGAGGGCCTTGCTCAGATGGACCCCTTGCTCGAGCAGGAAGTCTGGCCTCCATGCTCGGGTAGAGAAACCCTTTGATAGACAACTACCCAAAAAAGAGGATTAAAAATAATAACATAAATCCTAATTATAGTGAATTTCGGTCCACAACAACCATTAGATTCGTTTTCTTTGTATTATTTGAATTGACTGCATAAGTTATTACCCGTTTGTTCAGGGAATGGGAGGAGTTTAGCAAGTGAGAAATATGATGATTTCTCAAGGCTGCGATTTCGTTCTCCCCTTCCTCCTACAACAAATGTGAAGGATGTCCCAATTGTGCTATATCCTCCTCCCATTTATAATGTAACAGGTCGTGTTCCCCTCCCAATGGTGCGATATTCTCCTCCCCCTCCTGTAACAAATGTGGCCACTTCACTTTTGGGTATGTTTGATAATGTTCATATTCATTTATCGACTCATGGATCACTTAATTTGAATGCATATTTTATAGTATCTTTTTTGATAAACTGTAATTTAAAATGGTATTCGAACCTTGTCGTGTAGGGAATGAAGGGACTCATTGACAAAATTGTGTCCTACATCACCAATAGTGTTTCAGCTTAATCACCAGCAATAAGTTCCATGTCAACAAGAGTTCGAGTTGCCATCAACAATCCAAACATATTACAAAGTGTATTGGGATAAAGGGATTCTTGTAATTGTCATGTTCACAATTAGTTTGTTATTCTGTTTTAAGTCTAGTCTGTTTTGAATAAGCTGGTGGGTTATATAAGGTGATGTAAGGATGCTTATTAATTATAATCAGTGAATGAATGAGAATTATTCTAGCTTTTTTCAAGCTTTAAGTAGAGACGATATTTCTCTTTTTGAGCCGTTACTTTCTTTTTTCTTTTTTCTTTTTGGGAATATGTCAAGTTGGCCCGTAAGATTCTGATCAACATAAAATTTATCTTTACTTCCTTTTGTTCTTTCTTTGCTGCGTTTCATTTTATTCGATATGGACTACAAAAACCCCCATTTGTATCCTTCACCCCCTCTGGCCTCCTAATCTGATGAATTTTCCTAAGTGAAGTGTGTTTGATAATCTTTACATCCATTGTTTGACTTGATCACTTTTGAATACGTAGTTAATTTATAGTATCATTTGCCGTCTCATGCAAGAAACCGACAAACTTGAATAAGTGAGGGGAAATAAATAAATGGTTTAATAGTACACTAATAAGAATTGATTTGAATTTTGAATTCAATTAACAGAAATTTTATTGTGGAGAGGCAAAACTAAAAGGATGTAAGAACTTAAAATTTCTTGAGAGACTTTATCTATGTGATTGTTTAAAAATTAACCAGTTATCAGAGAAATTGGAAAATATAATAGCTTTAAAAGAGCTGTTTATAGAGAGAATTGCTATTAAGCAATAAAAAATGCTATATTTATCAAATTGTTTTCTGATAAATTAATTTACAAGTGATATATCACTGTACTATAAAATGGTGGCACATTATTATTGCAAACCACCATAACATGTTAATAGATCATAAGTGATCCTCCTTTGATCTCTTAAAGAAATGCTGCATGCTACGTGTCTCTCTCCCATTCGAAGGACTAAAGTCCCTTGCTCTTGCAACATCGTATTAGATAACACCTTCCTGAATCAAACATATTTCACAGCTTTCCAGAGAGCAACAGTGCTCTACTCGTAGCCTATAAACGATGACAATAAAAAGGCTTACTTTTCCTAAAAGTAAAATTGATCATAGGACTATTATTATTATTTTTTAAAGATTTTTATTTATTATTTTTTTAAAGTATTTTTTATTTTTTTGAATTGAATTGAATTGAAACTTGCTGATACACTCGAAAGTCAGAGTAGCAGCCTGCATGAGTGTCAAAAATAAAAGAAAGAATGTTATATTGAATATAATATTACAAAAAATAGCGAATAATGGTGAAAGATGATAACTTCTATATATACATATATATATATATATATATATATATATATAATGTCTTAACACAGACCAAATTTTGTCACGTTTTATTGATGAGAGATGACACATCAGCATATAAGACAATAAGAGTGAGTGTTATAAAAATACACAAGATATTATAAAATAATTTCTACTAGGATGAGAATGACACATGAAAAGCATTAGCATTTCTCTTTCATTTGTCACTCCCTTAATTTTTCTTTATCATTCCCTCGTTGACAAAGGAAATAACTCGTGAAATTAAAAACAAATAAATAATTAGATTCTAAACAGTTTGGTTTGAAAAGCGTGTTTCTTGTTTTAAATTTGACATTTTTTTTTAGGATGTCACCACGGTGTTCATTTGTCAATTAAGAACGGTCTTAAATTAGAAGATAAAATAAAATTGAAAATGCATTATAGTGAGAAACGTTTCTATAAATAGCATTGCCTAACCAAAAAAAAAATTTTAAAAAAAAAACTTAATTTGTTTGAGGATCCGAAGTCTCTTCACTGGGAAAGAAAAAAGGATTTCTATCGTTTTCATTAATCATCTCAGTCAGACTTAATTTACAGATTATACAATAATAAATTATATAGCAGATTAGTTTTTGCCCACAAAGACACTAAAATAAACCAAACAAAAGCTAATTAATGTGGACAAACCCACAAGATTCCAATTAAGATGTCACTGACTCACTATCACTATAACTATCTTATCTTGAGAATGGATTGAGCGTTTGAGGGATGCTGCTAAGCAAGGATGTATTGATGCCTTGCACTCATTGATGCAGATGGATGTTGCTGAGAAAGAAAGAATAAAATGAATGGATGAGCGTTTGAGGCATGTTGCTGAGCAAGGAAGCATTGATGCATTGTATGCATTGATAAAAGAAGATGCAAATGTTCTGGACAGAATCGAAGGCATTCTATTTGTTGAGACTCCTTTACACATAGCTGTGCATCTGCAGGGCACACCTGGTTTGCTATGGAGATCATGAGGTTAAAGCCTTCATTTGCTAGGAAGCTTAATCAAGATGGCTTCTCCCCCATGCACCTTGCTCTGCAAAATAACCAAACCCAATTGGTGGAGCAGCTACTTGATGTTGATAGCGACATTGTTCGTGTCCCAGTGCAGGAGGGTGTGACTCCTTTTCATTACGTAGTTCAAATGGGAAACATCGAACTTTTAACCAAATTTTCTAAAGGCTGCCTGAAGTCTTATGAAGATGTGACAATTTGAAGCGAGAATGTCCTGCATGTAGCCTTGAAATATGACTACTTCGAAGCCTTTCGACTACTCCTGCTAGGATGGATTCGGCAAGCTTGCTTTAAAGATGCCTCATCGTGGGAGAGCAAACTGCTACATTGGGAGGATGAAAAACACAACTCTCTATTTCACGTTGCAGTATCCGAAAATCAACCCGAGGCAAGTCCTAATTTCCACTCAAGTTTTATAGAGTTGGTATATGTTGTGCAAAGGATTCAATCTCCAAAAATTGTCTTCAAAATTTTTAGTTAAGCTTTCGGTCATGTGATAGTTGTTTTTATTTTTGTTCTTGGGGCGAGTGTTTGGATGAGTAATTATGTATCTCTACTTGTCTACGTCTTGCAGGTAGTGTCGTTGTTACTGGATACAGGATTTGTTGATTTAGACGCCAAGAATTTAGAGGGTGATACGGTCTTTGACATCTTGGCCAAGGTGGACAACCAACAGATCTGTCAAACTATTCAAGAATGAATAGAATCAAGGAAAACAGAGCATGTTGTATGTGGAAGAAGAACAGAAGGAGAAGAAGAAAGAAGAAGCAAGTAGATGGAGCAGAGAAGAAGAGAAGTTCTTCATTATCATAATAAACTCGCATGAATTACAAGCAGAAGCAAGAAAGCTTATATACAAGCTTCCAATGAAGCAACTGAAACTGTGAAAACAGTTTAACAACTTGAACTTAAAAACTAACTAACCTACTCAACAGAAAAGCTAGTTTATTTAGTTTATACACGTGTTAAAACTCCCCCTCAAGATGGATGTGAAGGATGATAAATATCCTTTACAAACATCTTGGACAGCAATCTGTAAAAGTCCTTGAAACCAAGGCTTTTAGTAAAGATATCAGTTAGTTGATTATGGGAATTAACATGAAGAGTGCGAATGAGTCCAAGTTGTATTTGCTCACGAACTAGATGACAGTCAATTCGATGTGCTTGGTCCTTTCATGATAAACCGGATTTGCAGCAATATGAAGAGCTGATTGGCTGTCACAAAACAAAAGAGCAGCCTGTGGATGAGGAATTCTGAAATCCTTGAGAAGAGAAGTCAGCCACATCAACTCACAACATGTGGAAGCAAGAGCTCGATATTCTGCCTCAGCAGATGATCTTGACACTGTGTGCTGTTTCTTAGACTTCCAAGACACAAGTGAATCACCAATAAACACACAAAAACCAGTGATAGACCTTCTAGTATCTAAACAACCTGCCCAATCTGAATCTGAAAAAGCCTTAAGATGAAAATCTGATTTGGCAGAGAAAAGAAGGCCTTGAGCAGGAGAATTTTTCAAGTATCTCAGGACTCGATGAGCAGCATCTAGATGAGGTTGCCGTGGCTTGTCCATAAACTGACTCAATATTTGAACTGAGAAAGCTAAGTCTGGTCTTGTAATTGTCAAATAAAGCAGCCTGCCAACTAACCTTCTGTAGCTTGTGGAATCTGAAAGGAGATCACCTTCATCCTTTGAGAGTTTCAAATTTTGTTCCATAGGAAATTTGACAGGTTAAGCAGCCAATAAACCTGAATCCTCTAGGATTTCAAGAGCATACTTTCGTTGGCAAAGAGAAAGTCCTTCTAGAGATCTAGCTATTTCAAGACCGAGAAAGTATTTTAAAGGCCCTAAATCCTTCAACTTAAATCTATCATTCAAAAGAGTAATGAAAGAGGACACTGCCTGTGGATCATTGCTTGCAATAGCTACATCATCAACATAAACCAACAAAGCAATAAAAGAAGATCCTTTGAGTCGAGTGAACAAGGAGTAATCTGCCTTGGACTGTGTAAAACCAAGCTCAATCAATGCAGTGGAAAATTTTGAAAACCATTGCCTAGAGGCCTGCTTCAACCCATACAAAGATTTAGTTAACCTACAAACCTTTGTCTCCCCCTTAGTGCCAAAACCAGGAGGCATAGACATGTACACTTCTTCATCTAAATCCCCATGCAAAAAAGCATTGTTTACATCTAATTGATGTAAAAACCAATCCTTTGCTGCTGCAAGTGCTAGGAAACATCTAACAGTAGTCATCTTAGCAACAGGTGAAAAAGTCTCATGAAAATCCAACCCTTCACATTGAGTGTACCCTTTGGCTACCAACCTAGCCTTGTATCTTTCAATGCTTCCATCAGATTTGTACTTCACTTTATAAACCCATTTGCAACCAATGGGATGTTTATCAGAAGGCAAATCAGTCACTACCCAAGTTTTATTTTCCTCCAAAGCCTGAATCTCAGCTTTCATAGCCTCACACCAAAGTGGATTCTTAACAGCTTGATGATAAAATTTAGGCTCAAGTTGAGATGAAATGGAAAGACAGAAATGCTTATGAGAAGAAGACAGGTTATCATAAGAAATGAAATTGGACAATGGATAAGGTTTACCTGAGTTGTCAACATTTGAAGCCGATTGAGGTGAACAAGTAGAAACCAGTTTAGAATGATAATCTTGCAAGTAACTTGGTTTGTGTTTGATCCTATCTGACCTTCTAAGAATAGGAGAAGGTGCAGAACTAGGAACCTGCAAAATGGTGTCTGCAGAAGGAGAAAAGGAATTGTTTGCAGAATCAGAATGGGAAGTTGTGTCTGCAGAAGGAGAAGTGAAAATTTCTGCAGATTTAGAATGAATAGGTAAAATGATGTCTGCAGAATCAGAATGGGAAGATAATGTATCTGCAGAATTGTGGTTTGGTGATGGAACAATAGGAGGTGGTTGGATGTTTGATGGTATGGAATCAAAGAATTCTGTGTCAGGAGGCATTGGAAAAGAAATAGAAGGGGAAACAGTATCATGCATATGCATTGAAGGTGAGGAATGACCTAGAGAAGAAGCGTAAGGAAATATGGTTTCATGAAATATGGCATTTCGAGAAATGAAAACAGAATGAGTATGAAGATTATAAAACTTATGTCCTTTCATGCCATATGGATAACCTATGAAAATGCAAGGTGTAGCTCTTGGATCAAACTTTGTTCTATTTCTAGACAAAGTTGAAACATAAGCTAAACATCCAAATACTTTGAGGTGTGAATAAGATGGCACAACAGAAAATAATAGTTCATGTGAAGATTTATTGGATAGAAGGGGTGTTGGAATTCTATTGATAATATGAGCTGCAGTTAAAACACAATCTGCCCAAAAAGGTAAAGGAAGGTTGGACTGAAATCTTAAGGATCTAGCTACATTCAAAAGGTGTTGATGTTTTCTTTCAACCACGGAATTTTGTTGTGGGGTTTCTACACAACTTAGTTGATGAATAATGCCTTGGGCAGAAAAGAAGTCTTTCATGTGAAATTCAGTACCATTGTCGGATCTGATGCATTTGATTTTAGTTTGAAACTGAGTTTGAACCATATTAGAAAAGGATTGTATGATGGAAGAAGTTTGAGACTTATGTTGCATCAAATGGACCCAAGTGAACCGTGTGTAATCATCTACAATGGTGAGAAAAAATCTGGATCCATTAAGGGAATTGGTGGCCATAAGACCCCATACATCACAATGAAGTAAATCAAAAGCAGACTTTGAAAAAGAACTACTAACAGGAAATGGTAATTTGTGTTGTTTAGCCAATGGACAAATTGGACAAACCGAATCTTGTTTACAAGAAATAGAAGGAACAATATTTTGTATCAACCTTATTCTAGATTGAGAAGGATGCCCCAATCTGTAATGCCACAGATCACATGAGGGGTCCTTTATGGAATTAAAAGACAAATGTTTGACAAAAGAAGGAATACAAGGAACTGAAACAGATGCATTGGCTGAAACCTTGTTTGCTTGCATCAAATAGAACAAACCAGCAACTTCTTCACCCACCCCAATCGTTCTCAAATTGTGTAAACTCTGTATAAAACAATATCCAGCAAGAAATATAAGGCAACAGTGTAATGACTTTATGAGTTTACTAGCTGAAATCAAATTGAAAGTGAAAGAAGGAACACACAAAACTCCAGTTAGTGTAAGAGTTTCTGAAATTGTAACGGTACCAATGTGTGTGACAGTAGCTATGGAACCATTAGGTAGTTTAACATGAGTGGATACAGTAGCAGTGATGGTGGTAAACATAGATGAACAACTGATCATGTGATCAGTTGCTCCAGTGTCGATAATCCAAGATTTATTTTTCTGTTTTGAATGAGAAGCTATATTAACATATGCAGAAAAAACAGAATACTTAGGATTGAGTATACCTGAATTACCAACAACAGAGTTGGCAGATGATTGAGGGTATTGATGTTGATTTAGTAGATTCATCAGTTGTTGACATTGAGCAGAAATCATGGACAACTGATTACCACTCAACTGAGGACTGCTCAACTGAGAAGAATTATTCAACTGAATGGAATTGCTCAACTGAGGAGGATGAGAAATAGGACCACTAAGGTCAGTTCCTTGCAATTGCACTTGATTGGCTGAATGTGACACTGGTCTGGTTCGAGTGAGCTTAAAACCAGGTGGATAACCATGAATTTTGTAGCATTTTTCAATAGTGTGACCAGCTACTCCACAATGTGAACACATGGGACGATCTCTCCTATAGTTTTGCTTAAAAAACCTAGGCCCTGGTGAAGTTTTGGTCATATATGCAACAAGTTCAGGATGAATTGAAGGAGAAGGTTTGGACAAGGTTGATTTAGTCATGAAGGCAGAGGAAGTATCATGACTAATGGAACTCACACATATTTCTCTTTGTTTTTCTTCTTGAATGATAAGAGAAAAAACCTTATTAATTGAAGGAAGAGGAGATGTTAATAGAATCTGAGCTCTAACAGCAGAAAAAAAATCATTCAAGCCCATCAAAAACTGTAAGACACGTTCTTGATTAAAGAGTTCAAGAATAGATTGCATATGACCACAATGGCAGCAATTGCACATAGAGATAGGCCTGTAATTATTTAATTCTTCCCAAAGAGTTTTGATGCGAGTATAGTACTGACTTACAGTGGAATTCTCTTGAGCAACCACTGAAATAGCTTTCTGCAACTGAAAAATCCGAGGACCATTCCTTTGAGAATATCTATCTTTGAGATCCAGCCACATATCTTCGGAAGAAGTAATGTAAATCACAGTAGGATAGATTTCTTTGGAAACTGAGTTCAAGATCCATGAAACTACAAGATCATTACAACGAACCCATGCATGGTAATAACTCTAAAAAATGGATGGTTTTGGCAGTGAACCATCAATGAAGCACAACTTGTTCTTTGCACTTAAAGCAACAAGCATAGCACGGCTCCAAGTGCTATAATTCTCTCCTGTGAGTGGCTGAGGAACCAATAAAAGTCCAGGATTATCACCACTTTGAAGAAAGAGTGGGCTAGATGGATCAATGGGACGAGTATTTTCGAAAGGATCAAAGAAAGGATTGTTAGAAAGATTATGGTTGTGTGGTTGATTTTCTGCCAGTGAAGCAGAGAATACAGGGGAAATGTTTGGTGAAAATTCAGGTGGAATGTTTGCATGAGCGGAAGATGGTGAACAATCTGCCATTGGAGATGGACCAGAATATGCAAAGAAATCACAGTTTGTAATTATGGCTCTGATACCATGTCAAACTATTCAAGAATGAATAGAATCAAGGAAAACAGAGCATGTTGTATGTGGAAGAAGAACAGAAGGAGAAGAAGAAAGAAGAAGCAAGTAGATGGAGCAGAGAAGAAGAGAAGTTCTTCATTATCATAATAAACTCGCATGAATTACAAGCAGAAGCAAGAAAGCTTATATACAAGCTTCCAATGAAGCAACTGAAACTGTGAAAACAGTTTAACAACTTGAACTTAAAAACTAACTAACTTACTCAACAGAAAAGCTAGTTTATTTAGTTTATACACGTGTTAAAAGGATCAGTGATATGCTCATGCGACGAAAACGTCCTGCCAGATGTTTAATTGCACTTGGATATTGCTTAATATGTTTATATAGACTTGCATATTGCTTATTATTTCCTCTCATAGTACTGCATCAACAACGTCGTGTAAATTTGATCCAAACTCTTGAGAAGTGTGGCGTAAAAATACGTCGTCAGCAAACAGTTATAAGAGAGGAGAAGCGGAATGCCCTGTTGGTTGTTGCTGCATTGCTAATAACGGTCACCTACCAAGTACCACTAAGCCCTGCATATAAGCAATACAATGAGTTCAACTACACAGCTCCAGTCAACGCTACCGGGCCAATCAACAATTCAACTTCACAGCCCAGAATCCGATCAACGCTACCGGTGCCAATCAGTACTTCAACTACACTGCCCGCTTCAACGCTAGCAGTAGTAAAGTTAAACCAATCAGAAACCTAGCTGGAGACGTGTTCCTTTGGGGTAACGCTCTAACCTTTTACCTGACAAACTTTACACTTTTCTTCCTCCTCCCTCCTGATTTTCATGGAATCGTGCTCTTCTTCCTCCTTCTAATCCTCTCTTATGGGTTTTGCTTTTCAACTCCGTTATTAAGTACTCCTATTCTAGGCGCGCGTTCTTGGTCCAGTGTTGCTTCTGCAAGTTTATTTACTTCCTTGGATAAAGTATTTTTAGACTCGAACATTTTTCTTCCGATATAGCGTGAAAGTGTTTGTCACGCACAGCATGCATGTGTCGGTGGCATGATGCTAATTCCCCAACACAGTTATATATAAGTGCCACCGCAAATCTTCTCTTTCTTACTCACCCGCCATCCATCCTTTTCCTCTAATTAATTATATATTAATTGTTACTTTCTTTCTTTCTACACAATCATCGCCCCCTTCTCCACAAACCAAACCTTCCCCACGGCTTCTATCTACATTAAAATCTTCTCGTATCGTACACACTAAATTAAAGGAGAACTCACATTTGATTGCCTATAAAAGGAGACCATGGTGCTACTATTATGTGTGAGAAGCAAAGAAGAATATGAAGTCGTGTGAGCTGTTCCAGTGAGAATGATAGTTTTTCTTTTGTCAAAGTCAAGTACATGGGGAAAGAGAATTTTGGTGTGTTGTATTAGTAAGCTTTAATGATTGTTTCTTGGGTTATTATTATCTTTTTTTTTCTTTGATCTTTTTCAACCTACTAAGTTAAGCAGTTATTTTAACAACTAATGTTACAAAAACTTCATCTTTATTCTTACTGGCATATAACCTGTGCTATGCGGAGGTGTTTTTTGAGTATGATTTAATTTAAAACTTTTTTATATAGAACAAAATGTTTGATTGGGCTAAAGACAAATATTAATGGGGCTTTTTTTCTACTTAGTTGGGCCTTATTAAATGGAAAGAAAAAAAGCCTTCTGACTCTTTTCAACATTGAAATCTACATAAAAAATAAATAAATCTTAAATTAATAGAAATACTTGCTCTTTGGTTTATTTCCTAGCCACTCCATAATCGAGATCAAGACCAAAAGCCGTTAAGCATTAAATATCTTTTATACCAAACACATTAGTATATATATCAACTATTAATGTCGACATGAATGAATTTGTTTTTATATTTTTCTTAAAAGAGCATAGCTACTCGACCTACTTCTAATTGGCATTTTATAATTTTCTCTTCTATCCATCAAGTCTCATGTCTCCATAACATTTTTTACATTAAAACCTTAACCGTCTAAAATTTGATCAGCATTCAGTACTCCTCAAACGAAATTCACCGTTTGTTTCACACATACTCAATACAAAAAGTACAACATTGAAAAAGGAAAGACCAAATGACAATAAGGGAAAACCCCATCTTTCAAAGCTTGTTCTGCATCCTCCTCATGCACTTCTTCGATATATGCCTCAACAAAGTATATTTTTTTTCCAATATTCAATTATCCTTTATAAACCCTAAGTGATGCAGGACAAATTTGAAAAAATTGCTATTTTAGTTATGCATGTGTTCAAAACTAGATTCCAGTTCAAAACTTTTGATTGATTTATTGAAATTTTTGAAAAATTTTGCATCCATGTAAACAATTTTTTTTTTTTTTTTCATTTAATTGAAAATTTTCAATTAAATTTTGATTTGCTGTTGGTTTTGGGTTTTTGAAAATCAGATTTCATGATATTATTTGAAAATATATATTTTGTTTTTAATAATTTTGTAAACTTTAGTAACGTGTTAAACTTGACATGTTACTAAAATTCCAATAGTGACACCCCATTTTTTGACCCACCACACACATTGCTAATGACACGTCACTAACGGTTAATCAATAAATCTCAATTTTTTGTAGTGAGATGTTCATGCCGACGTCAACTCTTTTCATCTTTTCGGAGGGCTTACACCACTTGGAGAGCATTTCCTTCTAGGACCACCCTAATTATGTTAAAGTCTAATAAACTACTAAAAAAATTGTTAATATTTCCTAATAACAAAAATATTCTTCACAAAATTAAACAAATTCTTAAAGTTATATAAATAAATAAAAACTAGAAATTAAAAAAGAAACTGATAATCCCTAATGTAAAATGAAGACTTTTTGGTCTCGCGCGCATTATATTTATGTGACATGTCTTTGTTGCCATGCATTTAGAACGAATTAATCACGAATTAGTTGGTTGTTGAACATTTGAAAAGTGTTTTTAATTTCAAACCAATATTTGTATCCCCATAAATGAGCCTGAACGAATTAATGACAAATGTGAAATCAAGACTTTTTGGTCTTCACCATATTTGAAGTTGATGCCGAATAGGTGTAAATATTGAAGCTTCCAAGGTTGCATAACCATAACAAGTTAACTTCTTCTCCTTGAATCTAAGAAAACTCGAATCAGTGGTTGCAAATAATTGTGTTGTCTATGCAAATAGTTAGCACAAGAGGCGAGGTTATTGTGCACCATTTTTGTTTCTATGCATCAATATCCAACGGTCAGATTGCCCGAGGAAAGCATCATCAAATAGCACACAGCTGGATATATGTAGTTTTTATCGGATATGTTGACTTGACCCAACCACAAGGGGAAGAAGTCTGAAGATAATTAGCACTACAGATGAGGTGGCCTCCACTAAAAGGCATCCAAAGCATGGGATGCAGTCTGGTCTTCTCATCAACAGCTTCATTCACGTGAAGAGATGTGAATGCTTTGACATTTCTGTCCATTCCGAAACTTCCTCCTTATTCCTACATGTCGCAAGCTACCAAAACTGAAAATGACTACATGACGTGACTCGTGGATCCTACAAATTGATAAACTTAAAAATTTAGTTAAATTTAACTTTAAAAATGTATTTTTTTTTAACTACAATTAGTTTTTTTTTTTTTTAAATTATCAAATATTAAGTTCTTTAAATATTTTTTTACTTTTAACTAAATATTATTTTTTATTAATAAAAGTAATTGTTATTAAACTCACTCGTTTTGATTTTATGCGAGAGATTTATCAAAATGTCATCCCAATAACTAAAATAATATTAAAAAGTAAATAGTTATTGCTTTTTAAGTCTTTAGATTTGAGGAAGAATTAAAGCTAAAGTTATATTTACCATTTGATAGAGAGTTTGATGGTAAATATAAAGTTTTTTGTAAATTTTGTTAAAATTTTAAAAAAGTATTAAAAAATAGAAAGCTTGAAATGAATGCTCTAATATTACAAAAGTTATAAATATGACAATAAAAAAAGTTTCTTTGAGTAAAAGATAAGTAAACGCGGTATAGAC
>NC_081550.1:21044230-21045306 GCF_901000735.1 Corylus avellana | reverse complement strand
AATGAAACCATAATAACATCCAACTCAGTAGAATGCAGAAATATTTGGTGAGTTGCAACCATGCATCTCACCAATTTACTTTCATTAACGAAAGAATAATAAATCATTAAAAAAAAATATTTAAATAAAAATGGTACAAATAAAGGTAAATTCAATAATTACTTTTTAAAAAAAAAAGAAGAAAAAAAAATGAATAAACACTAGCATTTCTCAAAAAGAATAGACGATGAGAGTCTTCGTCTTCAGTCGATCTTCAGATAACCATGTGAGAATGAATTAATTTCCACAGAAGGCTCGTCTCGTGAAAAGAAGTTTCACTTTCACTTATTAATTTTACAAAAAGCAATAATGAGAAAACATCTTCCGAGTCAAAAAAGCAAACGCGGTATATAAACAGACGTGGCCCCATCAAGAAAGATGCATGAGAGAATTCAATATGAATTGTTGAATTAATATGATTGCAATAAGGAATCAAAAGCTTTTCTTCTTCTTTTTTTGGTTTCGCCGAGATAACAAAACAGGAGAAAACAATTAATACAAATATACAAGCTTTTTTCTGATTATTCTAAACTTACCTCTAATTAAAAGTGCTGCGCATAGTGAGAATGTCTTTGAAGGTGAGGAGGACGGGTACTGATTACAGTGATCTTTATTTTAAAATTTTTATTTTTTTATACAAAATATTCTCACTTTTTTTTTTCTACATCAATCAAATCTGCTACAATTTTGATCTACTTATTTTTTTAAGTCCTTTGCCAAACACAGCCTTAGAAACTCTACGAGTGTATTTGGCAAAGGACTTGAAAAAGGTAGTAGACTTGAATTATAACATAATATTTTATTGATGTGAGAAAAAAGATAAAAATGTTTTGTATGAAAAAATTGAAAAAAAAAAATTGTTTTAAAGTTATTTTTTTATTTGAATAGTAATAAAAAGTTATTGATGTAATATAAAAAATAAAAATGTTAAAGTTGATTTTAAAATAATGAGTAGGGTTGAATTTTTTTTTTTTCTTTGGGTCCTTTCCGGTTCTTTGGCAAACAGGTTCTAGGAGTTGGGATGTAAAAAGTGATTG
>NC_081550.1:21042040-21044130 GCF_901000735.1 Corylus avellana | reverse complement strand
CAGATGTTCACATTGTTTCTCCAAGAGCAAGAGAGTGAAAGAGAGAGCTATGGGTTTTCAAGCACGACTGTGTTTCTTCTTCTTGCTTGCCTTTTCCATAACGTGCCTTGCTCGCAAAATCCCTTATGGTATGTTACTTTTTTCTTTACTCCTACCATTTCCTATCAGAGGAGACGGGAGTATAAGGGCAATAATAACAAAGGATTGTGAGAGAGGTTATGCTCCAACGAGCCCTTTGCTTGGGCAGGAAGTTCCTGCTCAGGTAGTAAAGCTTCTCTCACATACCCTTACCACAAAAAGAAAGTTAGGAGTAATAATATGTGAAAATTCTAAAACGACTCCAATTATCACCTACTCACACGTCTAGGAGTTTTACAGAAAATATTCAGAAAACAGATCTAACTTAGCAGTTAAAAAATCAACCAAATACTGATATGAAATATGCAATCAAGAACACAGAAATTTGGTTACGAAGAGGAAACCATTTAGAGAACTCTCTAAATGTAAAACCTCTCCGAGGCAGCCAAACCCAGGAAATCAATTCACTATATAGAAGAATAAGGAATACAAGAAGAATAACAAAACCTTTGACTCTTCCTTGCACACGACAAGTGACCCACTTGACTTCTACCTCAGTAGCCCTTTCTCTCTCTCTAAGCACCCTGATTTTGCTCAATAAAATACGTACATCTAAATGTAGCAAAATCGTGTTTAAATAGAAAATAACCCTAATAAGTCAGCCAGGTCCGGACCCTGCAGATCTGAGGTCCGGACAGGCCTCATAAAATGCACTTTCGGGAAATGGGGTCCGGACCCTGCTTCTGGAGGTCCGGACCCGGACTGTCCAGTCTTCATCAACAACTCCGATCGATGGGCGTTTGTGGTCCGATTGAGCTGAAATTTTGCAGGGACGTTCATAACACATGAATCTACATTATGAACGGTGGAGATTGGATTCTGAGCATTCTATATCAGTGTTTGAGCCGTGAACAGTAGCATCTGCATTTTGGAACTGAATTAAGCCAACACAAGAACTAACAATATGGATTCTTAATTGTAAGGAATTTCGGTCCCTGAGATCCATTAGATTCATGTTCTTTGTATTATTTGAATCGACTGCATAAGTTAATACCCCTTTGTACGTGCAGGAAATGAAAGGACTTTAGCAAGTGAGGACTTTGATGAAATGCCAAGGGCACTTCCTTTTCCCCCTCCTCCTGCCGTGGACTTTGATAATATGCCAAGGGTGCTTCCTTTTCCCCCTCCTCCTGTAACAAATGTTGTGGCCAAGGACTTTGATGATATGCCAAGGGTACTTCCTTTTCCCCTTCCTCCTGCCAAGGACTTTGATAATATGCCAAGGGTGCATCCTTTTCCTCCTCCTCTTGTAACAAATGTTGTGGCCAAGGACTTTGATGATATGCCATGGGTACTTCCTTTTCCCCCTCCTCCTGCCAAGGACTTTGATAATATGCCAAGGGTGCTTCCTTTTCCCCCTCCTCCTGTAACAAATGTGGCCACTTTACTTTCAGGCATGCTTGATAATGTTTATAGTCATTTTTTTGACTTGTGGGATTACCTTTTTGAATACATATTTTATAGTATTCTTTGATAAGGATAGAAATCATTTATGATAAAATAGTGATTTAACATGATACTTGAACATCGTCTTGCAGAAAACAAGAGGAGTTTGTTCAATGTAGACTACGAAGGCTCCCATACGCATCCTTCACGGCCACCTCATAATTAATCTGATGAATGTGCCCCCTTCACTTTGAAGTATGTTTGATGATTTTTACATCCATTTTTTTACTCATTGACCATTTTTGAATACATCGTTTATAGTATCCTTTGTCTTTTGTTTTGGTTTTTTTCTATTCTCTTATCCTTTGTCCTCTCATGCAGGAAACCAAAGGAGTGAAAGGACTTTATAACAAGTGAGGAGAGTAAAGGTCTAACATTACACTTATAAGAATTGATTTGAATATTGAATTCAATCAACAAAAGTGTGTCTCATGTAATTCGAAGTGAGTTTAGAGGGAATTAAAAACTGTTGACGGGGGATTATGAGAAGTTACTAGTGAAAGAAT
>NC_081550.1:21041794-21042020 GCF_901000735.1 Corylus avellana | reverse complement strand
GAATTTTCTATTTACATTGTTATAATATAATTAAATTGTCATATTTACACTTTTCTATCATTTTAAGTTTTCGAATAAGTGGTGATATAATTTGGTATCTATGGTATTGTAACTAGGGAGCGCTTTGTGCCCCTAATTGATTGATGATTTATCAATAAAGTATTAAATTTGTTCCAAAAAAAAAAAAAATGGCATCAAAACAAAGGTCTCGAGTTCGAACATTGTA
>NC_081550.1:21041359-21041651 GCF_901000735.1 Corylus avellana | reverse complement strand
CATTTGCCTACTAGCATGGAATAAACTCTAATGGTTTCTCCTTGCATAATATAATGATATCATGAATTGTTGGTTAGATAGTGTTGAATCTAAATAAAAATAAGGGAAAAATATAAAATGGTCCCCTAAACTACCAGTCAGTTGCAATTTGGCCTCTAAAAGTTCAAAATGTAATAAAGTAGCCCTCCAAACTACTAGCCAGTTGCAATTTAATCACTCTGTTAGTCATCACAGTCAAATAGAATGGAAAATGCAATATGAAGTCGTTTTGGCAATGTAAAGTTACTAAAAT
>NC_081550.1:21037905-21041259 GCF_901000735.1 Corylus avellana | reverse complement strand
GGCCACCCCCATGGCCAAAGCCACCCCCAAATGGCCAAGGAGCCACCCTCAATTTTTTCTTTTTAAAAAAAAATAAAAAAAAAATATACATTTTTTTTTAAAAAAAATTTTTTAAATTAAATATGTACCACATGTCAACATCTGATTGGTCCACGTGTCAGTCCTAACGGTCAACTAACGGATGGACTAACTTGATCCTTTATCAAAACTCTAGGAGGGTCCTGTGATAAAAATGAAACCCAAGGAGGGTAAAAATAAAGGTACCAAACCCCAGGGGGATATTTGGTATTTAACCCTCATTTTTTTTTGACTTATGGGACCACCTTTTTGAATACATATTTTATAGTATTCTTTGATAAGGATAGAAATCATTTATGATAAAATAGTAATTTAACATGATACTTGAATATCGTCGTGCAGAAAACGAGAGGAGTTTGTTCAATATAGACTATGAAGGCCCCCATACGCATCCTTCACGGCCACCTCATAATTAATCTGATGAATGTGCCCCCCCTTCACTTTGAAGTATGTTTGATGATCTTTTACATCCATTTTTTAACTCATTGACCACTTTGGAATACATCGTTTATAGAATCATTTGTTTTTTGCTTTCGTTATTTCTATTCTTATCCTTAATTTGTCCTCTCATACAGGAAACCAAAGGACTTTATAACAAGCTAGTGAGGGGAATAAGGGTCTAACATTACACTCATAAGAATTGATTTGAATTTTGAATTCAATCAACAAAACATTGTCTCATGTAATTCGAAGTGAATTTAGAGGGAATTAAAAACTGTTGATGGGAGATTATGAGAAGTTACTAGTGAAAGTATTTTCTATTTACATTGTTAGAATATAAATTAAATTGTTATATTTATATTTTTCTATCAGCTTAAGTTTTTAAAAAAAATTGTGATTTAATTGGTATCAAAGCAAAGGTCTTGAGTTCAAATATTATCTCCGTCAATATATGTATATCTACGAAGTCTAGATTTACTTGTAAATATACATGGTCGTTACTACATGGAATAAACTCTAATGGTTTCTCTTTGATAATATAATGATATCAAGAATTGTTGGTCGGATAGTGTTGAATCTAAATAAAAATAAATATATTGATTAACCTCACTTGTGATGCCATTTTGCAGGAAATTAATAAAGGGAGGACAATGAATAATGATCCCCTTCCCCCCAAAAGAGGGTGGCAGCATTGGCCAACAAGACTCAGATATTCACTTGTCAACTGCACACTTGTGTTCTAGGTCTAGTCTCTTTTGAATAAGTTGATGAGTTAAGGTGATGTAAGGACACTTATTATAATCAATGAATGAATGAGAATTATTCTAGCTTTTTTCAAGTTTTAAGTAGAGATGAGATTTTTCTTTTTGAGCTGCAACTTTTATTTTATTTTATTTTTTTGGGACTCTGTCAAATTGGCTAGTAAGACTCTGGTCAACATGAATTTGATCTTTACTTCCTTTTGTTCTTTCTTTTACGTGTGTTACTTTGTTGAAGACCCCCATTTTCATCTTTCACCCCTCCTAATATGATGAATTTTCCCGCTTCAATTTGAAGTATGTTTGATAATTTTTACATCCCTTGTTTGACTCATTGACAGCTTTTGAATACATAATTAATTGAGAGATTTTTTTAAGTTTTGGGACAGAAAGCCCCCTAATTAGTAATAAGCTAGTTCCCGCCTCTACCGACTATTATAAGAAGTTAGTACTTGTGAAGAATGAAATTTCCTATTTACATGTTGTCTTACCAACATAAATATATATGCACTCGTCATCCATGTATATCTACAAGTTCTAGATTTACTTTGCTTAGATTTAAGTTAAAGGCTTTTCTATGCTCGGACAATGACCCTTTTGCCTGAAATTTTTAAATTATTTATTGAGTATATTTTTTTAGATCTCAACCATTATTTTAAATTAAATATTAATATTTTACTATATTATAAATTATCATTTTCAAAATGTGGATAAATATGATGAGTGTTAAAAGGATAAATGTTAACTATTTTTTTTTTAAAAGGAAAAACATTTCGGTCTCATTAATAGAAGAAGGATCACGAGCAGAAACACTCTAACATTACAGAGCAAAAGTTCTGAGAAAATCATAACAAAAATTACGAGATTACAAGTTATAGATACATACATAACAATTTAACATTTAATACCTATCTATGACTAATCTTCACTTGTAACAACAAATCTATTCCAGATAGACTCGATTCAATGCATATGTAACTCATATTCCTCGGTCATGGTAGCAGAAACCCCATGCCGAAACTCATCATCCTCGACTCACAACACTACAAAAAAAAAAGGTCATTAGCAGCGACTCAAAGTCGCCGCTAATAAGTAAAAAGTCGCCACTATTTACTAATAGCAGCAACATGTGGGCGCTACTAATCTGACGGTAATGCTAAATTGCGGTGACTTTTACGGTCACCGCTACTTACTTTTTTTTCTACCGCAAAAATAGTTCGAAATGGGCCTTGGGTCTCTGCTATTCGTATATCATTAGCGACGACATTGTAGTCGCCGCTAATGATATGAAAAAATAAGAAGAAAAAAAAAGTTAAAAAGCTCAATAGCGGCGACTTGGAAGATGCCGCTATTCCTCTATCATTAGCAGCGATGATATGAGAAAATTAAATAAATAAAGATCAATAGCGGCGACTGCTAATGATAAATAAAATTATTAAAAAAAAAAAGAAAAAAAAAAGAAAAAAGAAAAAAGAAGCTTATAATAGAGGGTGTTAGAGAGCAGTTATGGGAACTGTATACAAGAAATGAGCTAAGCAATCGACCACAAGTGTAAAACCATCTCAAAAGTACAAAAAGAAGTCCAAATCCACACATTCTACCTTGTAAGAATTTCTCACACTATACAAAGCAAATCAAGATGCATACTTCCATTGAATAATTTTTTGACTATTCAAAAAATTAAAAATTAATAAGGAGAGTGGATTTAAAAATTAATAAGGAAACAATTTTGTCCACACATTGTCTACACTAAAGCATTAACCAAATCAAAGAGAACCAGCTGAAATTCTTTAAAAATGTTAAAAACCAATTTTTTGACTATTGTCGCCACTAGTGGGACCGCTGCTAAATACCAATTTTTTTTTGGTATTTAGCGTCCACAATTAGCGGCGACTTGGTTGTCGCCGCTAATGACTCATGATCATTAGCGGTAAAGTCGCCCAGTTTTCTTGTAGTGCAAGTCAGGAAATTATTTATATCATCAACCCAAAAAGCCAGGACCATAACATACAAGGATAAACAGAAAATATAGGGAAAATAAAGAAAGATCACAAAAGCCAACAAACACCCCCAAAGG
>NC_081550.1:20997412-21037805 GCF_901000735.1 Corylus avellana | reverse complement strand
TCATCGGGAATCTCTTCAACTTTTCAAGTGGCATGCCTTCAAGATGGCCTATCCAATAGAAGATTACCTGGAGCTTTCATTTAGTGCAGTGAAGTACACTGGAGGACTTCCCTTAGCTCTTGAGGTTTTGGGTTGTTCTTTAATGGGAAAAAGTGTTAATGAATGGAAAAGCAAATTGAAAAAATTACAAAAAATTCCTGACGGAGAGATTCAGGAAAAATTGAAAATAAGCTTTGATTCACTGGATTATGAAACAAGGGAGATATTCCTCGATGTTGCATGTTTCTTTATCGGTATAGAGAAAGAATATGTCATCAAAATACTTCATGCTTGCGATTTCTTTGCAGATGATGGCCTCAATATTCTCATTCAAAGGTCCCTTGTGACAATTGATGGTAATAAGTTGGGGATGCATGATATGATTCGAGATATGGGAAGAGGGATTGTTCTTGCAGAATCACCCCGTAATCCAGGAAAACGAAGTAGGTTGTGGTTTCATGGGGATATCTTAAGTGTACTAAGCAAACATATGGTAAGAGGTACATGCATTTATAAATACATGTACGTATATGTGCGCATACATCAGCCATAACATACGTTAGTATGCATTAGATTTTTGTCTTTTTGCCAAGCATGCATCATTATTTGTATTATATATCAACATAGCTCATAGCTAAATGATCTTAACTTCTCTAAATCATGTCAACAATTGATATTTTTAAAAACATTATGGTGAGAATATATGGGGCTACTTTGTTCAAAGTTATTCTAGTTTTACACAAGATGAGGACTTGTGTTACTCATCCAACCTTTTGTTTTACTAGGGTTCGAAGACAGTGGAGGGTCTCATCTTAAATGTCCCTATACTTGAAGATCTACATTTGAAAACTGAAGCATTTGGAAATATGAAGAATTTGAGGTTGCTCCAAATTAATTCTGTACATCTCACAGGATCTTATGAACATCTCTCTAAAGAGTTAAAATGGCTTTGTTGGCATAAGTGCCCTCTGGAATTTCTACCACATAATTTTCATCTAGAGAACCTTGTTATTCTTGACATTCAACATAGTAATGTGAAACAAGTTTGGAAGAAGAAGAAGGTATAATAAATCTTACAGTGTTTTTTTCTTTCTATCTATCTATTAATATTAAATATATAACTAACAAGAACTTTTTTTCTTCACAGAATTTCAACAAGTTGAAAGTTCTTAATCTCAGCAATTGCAAATGTCTCATCAAATTACCAGACTTCTCACAAGTCCCACTACTAGAAATACTCATACTTGAAGGTTGTACAAGCTTGGTTAAGGTTCGTGAGTCCATTAGATATCTCAAAAAACTTGTTTCACTAAATTTAAAGAATTGCAGTCGTCTCATTGAATTACCAAATTTCTTACAAGTTCCACATCTGAAGAATTTGGTACTTGAAGGTTGTACAAGCTTGCTTGAGATTCACGAGTCCATTGGTCTTCTAGAAGGAATTGTTTTGCTCGATTTACAAAGATGCATAAGCCTTAGGAATCTTCCAAGTAGCATTTCTAACTTAAAATCTCTTGAAACTCTCGACTTGTCTGGCTGCTCAGCACTTGAAAAATTACAGAAGCAACTACCATTCTCCTTTGGTCTTTTGCAGAATCTCAAAACTATATCATTATATGGATGTAGTTCTCTAAGTGCATTACCAAAATTACCTGCCCCACATCTGGAGACATTAATACTTGAAGGTTGTACAAGCTTGGTTGAGATTCACGAGTCCATTGGACTTCTAAAAAGACTTGTTTTGCTGAATTTACAAAGATGCAAGAAGCTTAAGAATCTTCCAAGTAGCATTTCTAGCTTAAAATCTCTTGAAACTCTTGACTTGTGGAAGTGCTGTAGTTTTGAAGAGTTACCAGAGCATTTGGGGAATATGATGGCTTTAAAAAAGCTGAATGTGGGGTTAAGTGCTATTAAGCAACTACCATCCTCCTTTATCCTTTTGAAGAATCTTGAAAATTTAAGATTTTTTGGATGTAAATGTCTTATCAAATCGCCGGAGTTCTTACAAACCTCACGTCTAGAGAGATTGACATTTGAAGGTTGTACCAGCTTGGTTAAGATTCACAAGTCAATTGGACTTCTAAAAAGACTTGTTTTTCTGGATTTACGAAGATGCAAGAAGCTTAGGAGTCTTCCGAATAGCATTTCTAACTTAGAATCTCTTGAATCTCTTCATTTGTCTGATTGCTTAGAATTTGACAAGTGGCCGGGACAATTAGGGAATATGACTGCTAAAAAGTTGGATGTAAGCAGAACTGCTATCGAGCAACTACCATCCTCCTTGGGTCTTTTGAGGAATCTCAGAGTTTTATCATTATCTGGATGTGGAGGAACATCCATCCTCATCATGGATATCACCCGAAAGCTCCAACCACATAAGTTTGCCATCTTCCATTTCTAAATTATGTTCATTGATAGAGCTAAATCTTAGTGACTGCAATTTGTTTGAAGATGAGATTCCCATTATACTTGGATGTTTGTCTTCACTCGAAAGATTGGTTTTATGAATAAACATTTTTCATAACCTACCTAATTGCATTGCCTTCCTAAATTACAGGATTTGTATTTGTATGATTATACTACTCTTCAATCAATTTCACTTCCCAAAAGTGTAATAGTTTTGGCAGCATATGGCTGCACATCATTGGAAAGAATGTCAAGTTTAATGAACTTGAGTTCGGGATCTTTTTACCTTGATAATTGGCATAATTGGTGCAATAAGATTAGATCATCTTTTTACCTTAATAATTGCTACAAACTGGTTGAGATTCAAAGTTTGAAGAGGTTGCAATGTATACCAACTACTGTTCTCATGGGAAGGTACAACAATCTAGCATATGATTGTAGGAAGAGTGTTTTCTAGGTTCTCTCTCATTTTATTTTTTGAAATTCCAAATAGATGATGTGCAAGACAGATGGCATTTGTTCTGTTCTCCTCCCCGGAAGTGAGATTTCAAATTGGATTCACCCTCGTACAATCGGTTCTTCGATATCCTTTCGTGTACCTTCATTTTTGGATGGTAAAATCAGCAAGGTGCTTTTCTGCATTATTTATGCAGTAAACAAGGAAGCACGAGACTTAGGTCTAGGGGGTGACTTCAAATAGAGATTATGTAATAAAAGTTCTAGAAACCCCCAGGAGTCCAGCAATATATATGGAGTAATGTTATAAGTCTTTTTAGAGTCATCCCAAATGTGATGTGGCTTTTAAAATTACCGTTGAATTTGAGATGTGATTTATTGACTTTTAATTTATTGGTGATTTTAAAAGCCACATTACGTTTGAGATGACTCTATGAAAACTTATAACATTACTCATATATATATATGATGGGTGATTCGGCTTATTTTGATATCTTTGAAGATCTTCTGTTCACAAGTGAGACAATTTGATGAAATTGGACTTGAGAAGAAAAGTGGAGATGAAATAGAGCTGGCCGTCCATCTACAAAAGGTGGAACCATGGAAAAAATTTTATTTACAAAATCAAATAAATATTTTATTTATTTATTTTTTGCCCTGTTGGAATTTTTTTTTTACTTATTTATTATGGAGAACTATATTGAGTTTGCATTTAAGCTATAATATGTTATAGAAATATTTCATTTGATTCGGTAACTAACTCTGGTTGGCTCAAATAAGCCTACAGAAAAATAATTCACTAAAAAAAAATTGAATCCTTATTGAAAAGGAAAATAAAAATATACATGCATGAATAATAAATACTCACTAATGTTGATCTTCTCATGCATCATATATTATAGCATATAATTGTGGTTTTATGGCCAAATAGGTAAATATTGCACCAAATGTTGTTTTAAGCGAAATCGTAATTTTGGTTTAAATTCGCACTTTTTTCAAATAAGCACCCCTTAGTCAGCTTATAGAAATCGCGGATTTTTCTACGATTTTAAAATTTGCGTTTTTAAAATCGCAATCTCAAACACTACAAAATTGTGATTTGGTTTAAAAACGCATATTATTTTTAAAAAAAATAAACTCCCAAACAGACCCTAAGTTAAATTGGACCATAGACTAATGCAATAGAAATTTTTCGCTGGAGGCCAAAGGCAGGATTTGTGAGTTGGTTTCTTTGGCGCTCAGCATATCTGACGCGTGTTATAAGCTGGAGGAACAGATTTTATGTGGCAAATAACCTTGGTGTTTGGTCGTGACATTTGCAAGGTCTAGATTTTGGAATTAAAGGTGTCTTTATCTTCTTAGCTGGTTTGCGGGGTGTATACTACTGCCGTTACTACTTTTAGATAAGTAGGCATGGCACGTGTTCTTAGGATATGTTGAGCAGAGTGCAAATGAGTATGTCGCCTACCTTCATGCTGCAAGTCCATTTGAATTCGAAGGTTTTGAGAGAAATAGTATGAAATTTTTTTAATTTTTATTTATTTATTTATTCTATTGACAAACTGAGTCAGAGATTCTAAAGAAAAAGCTTTGGCCTAACATTTAATCTAAGTTTCCACAATAGTTTCCAAGAACTCAATCCATCATCCAAAGAGCTGAGAACCATACGATGGTCCCATTGCCTGAGGAATCTGATATATTGACCTTACCACGAGGGACAAGATTGAAGATAATTAGCGTTACATAATTACATATGACGTGGCCTCTACTAAGGTATTAGAAGAAGAAGAAAAAAAAGGCTACTTTTGAAAAAGCACTAGGTAACTAAGTAGTGATATAGAGCACACCAGCGTGAGTGAACAATGCTTATGCTGGTGTACTTTATAATAAAAAATATTAGAACAGTAATATTAAAAAAAATAATATTATAAAGTACACTAGCGTGGGTAAATAGTATTCACGCTGGTATGTTCTATATCACTACTCTTAGGTAGCTTTAAAAAAGCGAAATACAAAGCCTAAAACATCACATGAAGACAACGGAAGAGGCAGATTTGAAGATAATTAGCGCTACATAATTACATATGACGTGTCTCCACTAAGGCATCAGAAGAAAACAATAATAATAATAATAGAAGACAAAGACCAAAGCATTGGATGAAGAGAAAGAATACTGGGTGTGAAGGGGAACAGGATCCTCTCCATTTCAAAATCCCTCCATTTTCTCCATTTAGTGTATTTTGAAGGGTATTGCATTTAATGCATTACCATTATTAAAACTTTTGGACAACATTACCCTTCAAAATGCACTAAATAGAGGAAATGGAGGGATTTTGAAATGGAGAGGATCCTTTTCCGGTGTGAAGAGGCAAATTTGAAGACAATTAGCGCTACTGCCGCTACATAATTAGATACATGACGGTCTCCTGCCAAGGCATCAGAAGGAAAACAAAATAATAATAATAACAATAATAATAATAATAATAGGAAAACAAACACACAGCTGGATATAGCGTAGTCTCTTCTCGGATATGTTGACTTTGGCCCAACCACAAGGGGAAGAAGTGAAGATAATTAGTGCTGCTGGTGAGGTGGCTTCCACTAAAAGGCACCCAAAGCATGGATGAAGAGAAAGAAGATACCAGGGTTCGTTTACAACAGCGCGAACGGTACTGGTAAATAAACAGTACCGCTTTCAGCTACGCGACCATTCTTTCGTAACCCAGATTTAAAAAAAAAAAAAAAAAACCCACCCAAAACAGTTTGCTTTGGGCATTAAAATTATTATTATTTATTTTTATTTTTTAAAAAAAACACGGAGTAGTAGACTGTGCCTACCCCTACTAAACAGGGAGCCGAGGGTGGCTGATGTCCCATTTTGGGGTGGCGGACCCCAAAGAGACCACCCCCAAATGCACCCAATCTCTCCCTCCCAACCTTTTTTTTTTTTTGCCTTTGAGGGTGGTGGCCTTAATCCACCCCATACTCAGCATGGGGTGGTCGGAGCCACCCCATCTCTTTCTCTGCTTTTTTTTTTTTTTAATAAAACACATTAATTTTAACGCCCAAATGACACCATTAATATGGTAAGTTTTTCAAAAAAATTTAATATTTTCATTTTCTTTTCTTTTTTTTAAAGAATTTTTTTTTTTCTTCATTTTTTAAAGAATGATACTGTAGCTGGAACAATACTTATTATAGCTACAGTATCGTTCCGCGCTATTGGCAAACGAGTCCGTAGTCTTCTGATTAACAGCTTCATTCACGTGAAGCGATGTGAATACTTTGACATTGCTGTCCACTCTGAACCTTCCTCCTTATTCCTACATGTAGCAAGCTACCAAAACTGAAAATGACCACGTGACGTGACTTGTGAGTCCTACAAATTGACAAAGCTAGTTAAATTTAACTTTTAAATATTTTTTTTTTTTTTTTTTGTAGCTGTAGTCAGTTACTTTTAAAATTATTAAATATCAAATTTTTTAAAAATTTTTTTACTTGAATTAAATATTATTTTTTATTAATAAAAGTAATTGTTATTAAATTTACCCACTTTGATTTGATGTGAAAAATTTATCAAAATGTCACCCATCAACTAAAATAATATTAAAAAATAAATAATTATTGCTTTTTGAGTCTTTAGATTTGAAGAAGAATTAAAGCTAATGTTATATTTAACATTTGATTGAGAGTTTGACGTGAAAAGCTTTTTGTAAATTTTATTAAAATTTTAAAAAAGTATTAGAAATAGAGAGCTTGACGCGAATGCTCTAATATTACAAAAGTTATAATTATGATAATAAAAAAAGTTTTTTCGAGTAAAGGATAAGTAAACGCGGTATAGCCAGACGTGGCCCCGCTTAAAAAAGAAAGATCGTGGGAAAGTGCATGAATCAGAGAGACGAAGAGCAGTTACATGTATCGTGTTTCACTGAGCTTTCTTCATCTTCACCTAATCCCTTCTTTCTCACTTTCCCTTCTTTCAACCCCAAATCTCTGTTTTTCACTATCTTTGATCTATTTATGATAGTTAATTCTAACAATCAAACAATGAAAACAAAATGGGACAATTGTTTGAACTGAAATATGGGTGTGGCAAAATTGTATGTAAATTTGTAATTTGTATTTGTTACCTAGTAAAAAAAATGTAGTCTTTTTTGGGCACTGAGGTACTGTGCTACATTTTCGGAGGGTTTTTAGCAATTTGTATTGCAGGAAATTGTTTTCAGAATTCTTGTTTCTTTTGGGTTCTCAAATTGCGGGACTTTTTGTTGGGTACTTAAAAACTGACTACTAGCTCTTTCCACAATCGATGTGGGATAACCTCAATAATTTTTCAGTCACACATCGGGTCTTAGGTCGGAGCAGCAATAACTCGTTTCTCTCGTGGACTGTTGGACCGAAACTTGTTGGTAAACGTGAACTCTGATACCAATGTTGGATGGTTTTGAGCTTCTTTCAACTCCAAAAGCTAGCTCAAGAGGTCTCTCAACCTCAAAACCTAGCTCAAGCGGTGTGACTTTTTTTTACACTTATAAACTGATACCCTTTCCACAACCGATGTGGGATAACCACAATACTTCCTTTGTTATGCACTTTTTTTTTTCTTTTCTTTTTTCGCCCTGTTTGATTTTTTACTTATTTATTATCTATGACTATATTGAGTTTTCTTTTAAGCTATAATAAGTTATAGAATTCCATTTGATTAAGTAACTAACTCATGTTGGGTACCGTCTGCAAAATAAGAGAAACTCAAACTAATTTTATGACCAAAGTTGAAAGGAAAAGCAGTTGTCTTTTGCTTATTATATTTGCATAATATGATAAATCTAAGGAATAGTCTAGTTACAGACAAGTGGGTCTATAATAATAATCTTAGAGTTTAGAGTTTCAACAAGGCTCAATTGTAAGAAAAGATGGTGTTGAATAATTGAAGTTGCACTTTGAGTTACTGATGTTGGTCCCTCTCCTATTGTTAACTCTCTAGGGCTTCCAAAATCTCCTCAAAAGAAAATAACTTATTGTTAGATATTTATTATTTTGTGATCCTTTTCTACTGTCATGTTAATTTCTTGATGGCCCGATTTTGTGATCCTTCTATGGTTTAGCAGGTAACTTCTATGGTGCTCATGTTCTCACAACAGTGCTCCATATGGAAAATTTATTGCCTTTCTACCAAAACTGAGGCAGAGACCGACCATTCTAGGGCCTGTTGATGATATCTGTGAAAGATTGGACCTATTCAATGAGCCATCCTTGGATAATTGCTTCATATCAAGAATGTTCCAACAGTTTCTAGTCATATGGTGGTAGTGTTCAAACTTGCATAACATAAACAATTAGGCACGAGACTAACGAGAGCTTATTGGAGTAGAATGAGAAGGGATAGTTCTCGTTTTTAAGGAAAAAAGAGAAAATCACATAATGCTGTGAGAAAAATAAGTGATCAAATCCCTTACCTGTCAGCATCTCCTCTCACTGATCGACACCTTGGGGCTTGATCCCATGCAACATGTGGCTTGATCCCACTGTAATGTGTCACTTGTAATGCACTACACGTACTCTTTAGTAAGATCTTACTCGAGCTGCAAGAGGATGACTCAACATGATTTGACATATATTTGTTTTTGAGTGGGCGGACCGGATCCAAAGACCCAAAAAATTTATCTCAAAATTAACCTCAATATTTTTACTTTTTACATCACATCAATCATTTTTTTATTATTATTCAAATAAAAAAATTACTACGAAATAAATTTGTTTTCTTTTTATACAAAATATTCTTACTTTTTTTTTTTTTTCCCTCACATCAATCAAATCTGCTACAGTTTCAGTCCACTTCTTTTTTCAAGTCCATAGCCAAACACAGCCTTAGGGACTCTATGGGTGTGTTTGGCAAAGGAGTTGAGAAAGGTAGTAGACTGAAATTATAATATATTTGATTGATGTGAGAAAAAAGTTAAGAATGTTTTGTATGAAAAAAAAAAAAAAAAAAAAAAAAAAACAATTGTTTTGTAGTTATTTTTTTATTTGAATAGAAGTAAAAAATGATTGATGTGATGTAAAAAGTAAAAATGTTGAAATTGATTTTAAGATAATTAAGGGGGTTGATTTTTTTTATTTTTTTTTTTCCTAGGTCCTTTGGCAAACAGGTTCTAGGAGTTGTGATGTAAAAAGTGATCGCCGATTGTTTTCTTGGCTCCGTTTGGCAAGAACAGTATACTATTTATTAAAAAAAAAATTTAACTCTCAACATTTTTACTTTTTATATCAAATTAATTATTTTTTACTACTATTCAAATAAAAGAAATTACTATAAAACAAAATTATTTTAGTACTTTTTCATACCAAAATTTTTTACTATTTTGTTCTTCAAATTAATCAATTTTTATTACAATTTAAAGCGAATGCAAAACCGAGCCCTTAAATTAATGCATGCATTGATTTCTGTCCATTCTGAAACTTCCTCAATCCTTGTTCCTCGAAGTTGAATAAGGATGATGGGAGAAGCAACAGTGAAGAAATGAATTATTTTTCAGGTTGAATAGAAGGTCAAAAATTTGAAAATGATTTTTTTTGTTTTTTTGTTGTTTTTATGATTTTTGTTGTTTATAATTTGTCAATGAGTACTAATTATATATTGTAGAAAGGAGTGGAAATGAAACCAAAATAACAACATCCAACTCAGTAAATGCAGAAATATTTGGTGAGCTGCAATGCATTTCTTCCAGCCTCATCAAAATTATTTTTTAGTTATTTTATGTTAAGCTGACTCGATCATCAGCTTGTAGTTTCTGACCAAAAAGTTCTTCACTCAACAGACAAAGCCGAAGCAGCCACAGCATGCGCACAACAGTCTGCCTCACAGCATGACATGCGCATTTCTGTTTCTCCAGTCAACAAAGCAGTTTGCCCCACGGCCCCCACAGCATGTGCTTATCCTTCCTACTCCACTTAGTCAAGATTCTTTGAATATCATATTCCACATTTTATTGATCATCATGCTCTCCACCTCACGCTGCAGCTTGCACACAACAGCCCCATAATATTCCTCCAATATTATATTTTATATAATATGAATCCATACATTATTGTTTCTAGCTAGTGTTGTAAATAATAGTTTAAGATATAGCCTACTGTGTATATAATGATGGCCGCACCTTTGTAAATGATTTAAGTAACTTTTTCCAAGTTAATACAAAAACTTTCATTTTAGTAAGGCAATTTAATAAAAGTGAGTAACTTTTTATTTTCAGCCTTGCCATTTTATTCGCTCATCAAATAAATAAAAAATAATGTAATTTTTTACTCTTTTTTTATATTTTTTTAAAAAGTAAAAAAAAACATATATATATATATATATATATATATAATAAGTATTTGAAAAAAAAATTAAATTAAATTAATAGTGAAAGTTGATAGTTAAAATAATGAGATCGCTATGAATGCTCTAAATAGTGAAAGTTTATTATTAATCTGATATATCAACCCTACCACAAGGAGAAGATTGAACATAATTAGCACTACATACTTATATATGCCGTAGCCTCCACTAAGGCATTAAAAATAAAAATAAAAAAGCTACTTTTGAAAATGAAGAAGAAGACAAGGTAGCTTTAGAAAAAGAAGAAGACAAGTCGGATGAAGAGAAAGAAGAGGAAGATTGAACATAATTATTGATAACCGTTACATAATTACATATGACGTGGCCTCCACTAAGGTATCGTAAGAAATTTTTTTTAATAAAAAAAAAAAAAAAAACTTTAGAAAAAGCAGAAGAAAGACAGGTAGCTTTAGAAAAAACAGAGCATCGGATGAAGAGTAATTCACGTGAAGACAATCTCAATCCCCCATACGCGTGTTTAGGAGCTCAGCCTATTTTTCTGATTATTCGAAAGTTATCTCTAATTAATTATAATTGTGTGCACGACCCAGCTGTTGATGATTAGCATCTTTTTTCCCGCCAATAAATCAACTTTCCACATTCACTCGTTAGTATTTTTCAAAAGACTTCTCCATTTTTTTTTCAATTTTTTCTCGAACAAAAAATTCAATTTGGTAAGGCTGTTGATAAATGTTTTTTTGTGATTTATAGTGATTTAGCTCACAAAAATAACCAAAAAACAAGTTTAGTAGAGCTTTTACAAAAGTTAAAATAAAAGAGTTTCTTCGAATAAAAGAAAAACAAACGAGGTATAGACAAACAGACATGGCCCACGTCAAGAAGTTTATCATTTTATATATATATATATATATATATATAATTGATCAGTTATAAGTATAAATATTATTATTATTATTATTATTATATAGCAAAGGCGGTAAGCAGTTTTAAAAAACTCAATAACTATTAGTGGTTAGCGATTTTTTACTAATCACTTTTAAGACAAATAACAATCGGTTAATAACTACTCGCCTTCTCATTCCGGATCATTACAAATTTTATCAATCTCAACATTCAATGGAGGTGATCCTTTTCCACGGAGGAAATTGCCAGAGTCCAACTGAAGTTGTTCAATGAGATTAGTGCTACATACTCTTACATATGACGTGGCCTCCACTAAGGCATTAGAAGAAAAGGAAAGGAGTAATCTACTCATCAACAGCTTTATTCACGTGAAGACAATTAACCTCAATCTCCCAGAGTTCAGCCTACTTTTCTCTAAATTAAGTGAGAAAGAATTTTGTTTAAATCAGTCTATAAATTCATTATGTGCTTTTTCTATGGTTTTTTTAATTAATATGGGAGAAATATATAGTCTTACAAAGGAGGAAAAAATCCTAAAAAATTTTAAATTTTCTCAATTTCCTTTAGTTAGTGCATTTAGAAGGGTAGTATCGTCTAAAAATTTTAATCTCAAAAAAATTTAAACAATTTTATCCTTCTAAATGCACTAAGCCGCTAACCAAAAGATACATAGGGAATTTGAAATGGAGGCCAAGCCTTAAATACTCCTTTTACGCATTGATTGAACATTTAATTGAATGACCATAAAGCCGTAAGAGCAATTGTCTTTTTGTTTTTTTATAAAATAATATCTACTTAAAATTATGAGGACACAAGAAAAATAATAGGAAAGCACTTAGCATTCTCTTATAAATTCAGCAGCTTAAGAACCTTTAAAATTTTTTTAAAAAAAAATTGGGCAAATACTTCTTTTTTTTTTTGGCAAATAATTGTTGTTTGTATGCAAATAGTGGAAGAAAAGAAAAGGTTTGTGTAACACATGGTGGATCTTGGATAGAATGATTCAAAGCTATGCTATGATGGCGGTTGGGCAGGCCCAATTTTTGGAACTTAAATCCTCTTCATTTCAAATGAATTGGAAAATAACAAATTAGTTGCTTTTAGGGGCAATTTGGTCATTTTAGACTCTCTATTTTATATTTGGACAAAAATACTTTCTTAAAACAACTAAATGGATTCCCTCCATTTCAAATGAAATGGAAAGAATCCTTCTCCCAATTTTTGTTCCTATATATGCATAATGCATCATTCAAACAGTAAAGCTAGAAGTAAGCTCTATCGGTGGCTCATGTGAATACTTTGAAATTTCTGTCCATTCCGAGGAAAATGGGAGAAACAACGGGGAAGAAATGAATAATTTTTCAAGTTGAATATAAGGTCAAAAATTTGAGAAATTAATTATTATTATTATTATTTATATTTTTATGATTTTTGTTGTTGTTTTCCGGAATTTGTCTATTCTTAATTTTTTTTTTTCTCACATCAATCAAATCTATTACAGTTCTGATCCACCTCTTTTTTAAAGTTCTTTGCTAAACACAGTCTCTCTATGGGTGTGCTTGGCAAAAAACTTGAAAAAGGTAGTGGACTAGAACTATAACAAATTTGATTGATATGAAAAAAGATAAAAATGTTTTGTATAAAAAATGGAAGAAAAAAAAATGTTTTGTAGTTATTTTTTTATTTGAATAATCGTAAAAAAATGATTAATGTGATGTAAAAAGTAAAAATGTTGATGTTGATTTTAAGATAATTAGTAGGGTTGATATATATATATATATATATATATATATATATATATATATATTTTGGGTTCTTTGGCAAACAGGTTGTAAGAGTTGTGATGTAAAAAGTGATCGCCGATTGTTTTCTTGGCTCCGTTTGGCAAGAACAATATACTATTTATCAAAAAAAAAATTAACTCTCAATATTTTTACTTTTTATATCAAATTAATTATTTTTTACTACTATTCAAATAAAAGAAATTACTATAAAACAAAATTATATCAATACTTTTTCATACCAAAATTTTTTATTATTATTATTATTTTTATATATTAATCAATTTTTATTACAATTGAAAGCCGATGCAAACGGAGCCCTTAAATTAATGCATGCATTGATTTCTGTCCATTCTGAAACTTCCTCCATCCTTGTTCCTCGAAGTTGAATAAGGATGATGGGAGAAGCAACAGTAAAAAAATTTAGTTTGATAGTATAAACTAAATTTTAAAAAATAACAAATACTATATACCTTTATATAAGATAGACACATCTTAAATTAACAAGGAAAATGAAAAGCAAACATAATTGGAAAAGGAAACAAATCCTAATAGGAAAAGAAAAATCTAATCCTTATTAAAGAAGGAAAATATAATCATAATGGAAAAAGGAAAACCTAGTCCTTATTAAAAAAGAAAATTAAAACACACATGCATAATTAAAAATAATAATTTTGTCAATTTTCTCCAGCATCATTATAATAATTAATATAGAAAAGTAAACAAATAGTATCAAAAAGTGAAAAAAGTTTTATTTTTTAGTGATATTTTTTTATTTAAATAGTAGTAAAAAGTTAATAATATGATATAAAAAATAAAAATATTTTTTTGTTGATTTTTTTTTAAAATGAGATAAACAGTATGGTGATGCATGGTGTTGTTTGTCGAACACCACCTCATCAGAGTGTTTGAGAAAGTTGTAGAGAGTAAAAGGTTTCAAACTAACTTTTTGAAAATGGACGCAATATTTTCGAGTCCTTAAGAGCACTAATAGTAGATTCGTTATAGGCCATTATCTTTCTTATATTTAAGAAAATTTTTTTAAAAAAATTAAAAAACTATTTACATTAGATTTTCTACATTTAACCGACCCTCAATAATTTATATAGTGTTTTCCAATGCTTAAGGAACCAAAAGTGATTTCTTACACATTAATTTAAAATAAACATTTTTTTTATTTTTTATTTTTTTTTTAGGATTGTGTAAAGATTTTATGAAAAAAATAAAGGTAAATAAAAAATTTAAATTTTGTAAAAAAATGATATTTTAATAACATAAAAAAAAGTAAAAAAATGTATTATAAAATATGTTTTGATAGAAAAAAAATAAAATAAAATTGTACCTTACACTTGAAAAAAAAGGCATGAAAAACTGTTGCCACTGGTCCAATCCATGCCGCATTCCACGTTTCCACTGCTACCCTGTTGCTTTTTTAGTAGCTGATGATGCTTGCAAAGCAAGTCACGTACGTTTACTGTTTAATAAAGTAACGAGGCAACAATACACTTTTGAGAGTCAACAGTAAAGATTGCCCGAGGAAAGCATCACCAAACAGTAAAGATTCCCACTCCAAAGCTGGATGCAGCCTTTATCGGATGAAGACAAAGAAGAGTAGTTGTCTTTAGGCCTGGGTATCGGTCAAAACGGTCCGGTTAAAGACTTTATCGGTTATTAACTGATAATTTTCGGTTAAACGGTTTATTAATCGATACCGAACCAATAAGAATTTTAACCGATAATTTCGGTTAAAACGGTACACGGTTAAACGGTCCGGTTAAACCGGTTAACCGATTTAACCGAGAGCTTTATATTGATTTATTTTGTTGGGCCAAAAACCAAAAATGAGTTCTTTTGACTTTTGAGAGCCCAAATACTTTTTGTTGGGCTAAAATAATTTATTAAAAATGAGTTGTTTTAAGGACCAAATACTTTTTGTTGGGACCCAAATATTTGTTTTTTGGGCTAAAAATTGAAGCTTTTTTATATTGATCCACTTCAACATTTTTTTTTTTTTTTAATATTATAAAATACATTTTTCCAAAGCAAATTGACTAATTAACATAATGAATGCTAATTAGACTAGCAAAACTAGTTAATGAAAAATGCTTTTACCAAAGGCAAAGAAATCTCATCAAATGCCATCACTTAAAAAAAAAAACATCAAACCTACCCAAACCCAAATTAAAATAAAATTCATTAATGAATAATAAACAAAGTATTAACTAATTAAAGTCACTTAGCAAAAGGAAAATAAGTCATGGGCAACACCATTACACAAATTCGGAAACCTATGTTACTTGTGGGAATTTGGAAACCTCTCTAAAAGACTAAACGGCGCCGTTTTGGGACTAGGACTTAAAAAAATAATAATAAAAAAATAAAAAAAATTCCGGTTTCTTATCGGTTAACCGGTTAACCGATAAGAACCGCTTAACCGGACCGGACCGAATTCCGGTATACTTTTTTTAACCGATAAGGATATCGGCATATCGGCTACGGTTTATATCGGTTCGATCGAAGCCGGTAGACGACCGGTTAAACGGTAACGATTAATTTGCCCACCCCTAATTGTCTTCTCATCAACAGGTTTCTTTATTCACGTGAAGACTCATGAGTCATGTCAATAATTTGAAATTTCTGTCCATTCTGTTTACTTTCTCGATCCTTGTTCCTCGAAGTTGAATAAGGATGATGGGAGAAGTAACAGTGAAGAAATGAAATTATTTTTCAGGTTGAATACAAGGTCAAAATTTTGAAAATGATTTTTTTTTTTTTTTTATGATTTTTGTTGTTGTCTATAATTTTTTGTTGTTTTATTCCAAATAGACTAAATATTAGATATGAACAATCAAATTTTTAAAAAAATTTATTTAACCATGGTAAGAGATAAACCTTACAAAAAAAAAAAAAACTATTCAAACGGTGAAAGTAACCCCTCCCACTCAATTATTGGTCCTCGACTTAAACGCCGGAAAAGCACAAAACAAAATACAAAAAAATAAAAAATAAAAAATAAAAAATACACGCAATCAGTCATCACCACCGACAAAGCTAGTAAGATCTAAATTATCTAAAAACTAAAACAAAAGAGAAAGATCGTAGAAATTTCGCGGGGTTTTCTTGATCATCTTCAGCTTCAGCTGATCCTTTCTCTCTCTCTCTCTCTCTCTCTCTCACTTTCCCTCCTCTCAACCCAAAGTCTCTGTTTTTCGTTACCCAGAAATCTAAATCCAAGTCTCGGACATCAAACATCAAACCCAGAAACTGAGCGTTAAACCCATTTTGTTGACATCCTCACATTTCTCAATTGTCCGCCACTCTTACCCACCAAACCGCGATTTCTTTCGCAAACTTCCCCGCCATCCCTCTCTATCCACCACTCTACCACCCATGGACCCAGGATGCTTCAAGCGGAAGCGGGAGCCAGAATCCGAGGACCAAAACGAGCCTCGCAAGGTTCTCGTCGTCGAAGGCGCAAACGAAGACGGTACGTTTTCAAGCATGTAATAAAACTCAAATCCTATATATATATATATATATATAATTTACGCATTTAATGGATGATATGGTTTAACTTTCTGCTTGCCTTGTTTCAATATTAATGTTAGAGGAATTAAGTTCAGATACCACTGAATCATCATCATCGTGTCCTCTTTAGTAGCGTGTAACTTTTCTTGGAGGATCCAAAAAGAACTGACGAAGAAAAATAATGAATTATCATAAAAATAATTTGTATTCATATTTATGTTTAGTAAATGATCTTTCTCATTTTTCAATCTACTCTGCATAAATATCCTCGTCTTAACTTACCGAGTTTGTCGCCATTTTCAGTCCAATCAAACTCAATCCCAAGAAGCACCTCGTCATCTTCTCAATCTGGTTGGGACTACGACGTTTTCTTGAGTTTCAGAGGTGAAGATACCCGCAAGAACTTCACTGATCACCTTTACAGTGCCTTGAAGCGAGTCGGAATTCATACCTTCCGTGATGATGAGGGGCTTGATAGAGGGGAGATCATCTCTAGTCAATTACTCAATGCGATTCGGAGATCAAGGATTTTCATTGTGGTTTTCTCTAAAGGCTATGCTTCTTCTAGGTGGTGCCTTGATGAACTTGCAGAGATCGTGAACTGTAAGAACACCATAGGCCACACTCTTCTTCCCGTATTTTATGACGTGGACCCCTCGGATGTCCGAAAACAGACTAAAACTTTTGCAGAAGCCTTTATTAGGCATGAAAAGCGGTTTCATACTGATATGAAAAGGGTGCAGAGATGGAGGGAAGCTCTTACCGAAGCTGCAGAATGTGCTGGCTGGAATCTTGGAAATGGGTAATATGCTATAGACTCTTGAACTTTTTCATGCATTTTTTTTTTTTTCCTGTCCTTTTCTTTTCTTTTGAATTTTAGACAAAAATTGATAAAAAGTAACATTAAGAAAATTAGTGTTTGAGTTGAATGAATTGATGGTTTTCTATTATGTGCCCGATTTATCGGTGTATCAAGATGGACAAACCTTTTTTCTAGAATTACCTAGTTTAGGATTGCTTTTAAGATAAAATATCGTACACATGAGTAATGACATTGTAACCATACTTAGCGTGAAACAGTTATTATTGACCTTTTCTACTAGAAGAAAAAAAAAAAAATTTGTTATGTCAATAGGAGAAGAAATTATATAGAGATATGTTTAAAGGATAATTATCAATAAATTTGATAAAACCTAATTGTTTGTCATGACGTTAAATAATAATATATTTTTATTTTCTTTTTCTTTCCTTGTGCTTACTCATTGTTTTATTTCTCATTTTTTCTCTTCTAATTATTGAATCATAATAATCAGGTATTGAATCATTGTGCTGTGGGCTCTAGATCTTTTACATGCAGTTTTTATTTCGCTTGTCTGTTTTTTTCTTTTTCTTTTTAAAATTTAGATTAAAATTGATCAAATAAAGAAAGCAAATTTAATACAAATATACATCAATCAAAAGAATTTCAAATTAATTTGGAATGCTTCAGTCATTGTGGACATACATCTCTTCCTTGGACAATTGAGTTCATATAAACTACTCAAAGGACTATCAAATTAACAATGTTCACTCAAACTTACAACTGAAACAATGTCTTTTTCAAACTACTAAAAATTAAGAAAATATCCTTAATAGAATAAAAACAACAATATCAAAAATTTTATAAAAAAAAAAAAAAAAACTATAAATAAATAAATAAAAACTTAGAAATCAGGAGTGTCTAAATTTATTTTTATTTAAAAATAAATAAATAAAATTTTGATTTCTTAAAGAAAATATTAAAAATTTTATTTGAAAAAAATTATTTATGCTTTTTTTTTTTTTAAAATAAAATTATAGGGATATTTATGTATAAATGAAAATGCATAACGTCTTTTTGTCTTTTTATTGGCTTCGAAGGATATTGGCAATTTTTTAGTAGTTTAGAGGACGTTCCATTTCAAAGTTTAAGAAAGATATTCTCAATTGATTGATAGTTTAAGGGAATGGTAACTTTTTTTTTTTTTTGGATTTGAAACGGGTCTTTCACGGGTCGAAAAAAGTGACATTTTTAGTGCTTCGTTAGCATTTTTGTCATGTCAAATTAAAATAACAATAAGTTTAAAATTTTATTTTAAAAATAAATAGGAGATAATTAAAATCTTAAAAGAACAATAATAAAAAAGTAAAAAGAGCCCCAGCGCTTAATGGACCCCTTTTTGGAACGAGGCACCCTTTTGCCATTCCGAAAATAGCGACTGGGGTGCCCCCTTTGGGTTCTTAATTTTTAATTGCTTTTTAAAGATTTTAATTACTTTACCTATCAAAAAAAAAAAGATTTTAAATATTTTAATTTTTAATAGAATTAAAATTATTAAAATTTGATGTGTCAAAAATGTGGTACTAATAAGAATAGTCAAGGGAAAAGTTGACATATCCCCTCAAATTTTCACCCAATTGACAATGTGCTCCCAAATTTTTAATTGTAACAATGCCCTTATAAAAGATAAAAATTTTCTTATAAATTTTTCAATAAGACAAAAATATCCTTATAAGTTTGAAAAAAAAAATTTAATTTTTGTTTAAAACAAAAATTTTAATTTAAAAGGAAAACGATTTTTTTTTTTATTTAAATGAAATGTTTAATTTTTTTTGAAACATTAATTTTTATTTTTAAAAAACGATTTTTTTTTTTTTAAATTATGTTTTTAAAGAAGGGAACTTTATTTTCCTAAAACGAAAGTTTTAATTCTTTAAACGATTTTTAATTTTTTTAAAACAGTCATTTCTATTAAAAAAAAAAAACAAGTTTTATAAGATCTTTTTTTTATGTAAAAAAAAAATTTGTTCCAAAAAATATGATTTTAGGTACTTATAAATTTGGCCGCCCCTTGGATTTTTTTTTTTTTTTTTTTTTTAAGTTTCAAGTTTTTCTGGAAGTTTTTTTATTGTAGTTTAAAAATTAGAGTTTTAGTTTCGTCATTGGGGGACATTGACAATGCTTTGGTAATTTAGAAGGGCATTATCACAATTAAAAGTTTGAGAGAAACATTGTCAATTTGATAGTAGTTTGATAGCGGAAATGTGGACTTTACCGAATAGTTAAAGAGTGAAAACTTTCTCCTTAATTTTTAACTATTCTAACTTGCGGAGCCACATCCACACAAAAGTTGGTATTTGATGATATAGAAAGTGGTAAGATCAGTCCCTAAGTTCTTTCTTTTGTATTTGTGATTAATTTAATTGTTTTTAGAGAAACTATTTTGTTACATTTGGAATTGGCAACGAAATATTATTGGCTTACGTTTTGCAGTTTTTCTTTATCATTTGTAATTGTTTTTCACGATTTGGAAATTCAGAGACTTGCATCTTCTACTTTATGTCCTCCCCAAAATACCAAAAAAAATTTCAATGTCCCCAAGGGCAGCAAAAAGACAAAATTAACCTTATATTTTTTTCAAAAAAGAAAAAAATAATTTTACTTTTTTTTAATTCAAAAATTTCCACTCCCTTTTTTTCATCCTTTTTTAAATTTTTAGATTTAGTTTTTTTTTTTTTTTTTCATTAAGGGTATTTTTGTCACTAGGAAGACATTAATAATTTTTTGGTAATTTGGAGGTATGTCGCAATTGAAAGTTTTGGGAGATACTGTCAATTGTGTAGTAGTTTGAGGGGAGCATGTTAACTTTTCCATATAAATAACATTAAGCTAATTATGAGTTAAAGAAATTAGTGTTTGAGTTGAATCAAATGATGGGTTTTCTGTTCCATGCCCACTCTGTCAGTATATCAAGATATGGCATATAGAGATACTTTTTTTCTTGAATTATCTAGTCTTGTAATGCTTTTTAGAAAAATTATCTTACACTTGAGAGGAATGAAATTGTAACCATACTTTGCCCGAAACCGTTAATGGGCTCTTTATGCTAACTTTAAGAAACCAAAATAATTGTTATATGGCATGTCAATAGGGGAATAAATTATATTGAAATATTTTGAATGATAATTATCAGTAAATTTGAAAAAAAAATCTAATTGTTCGTCATGGCGTATTGGCCTTATATGGTTGAGATCATGATAACATCTTTATCTTTATGGTGCCAGTGAGTCATAATTGTATTTATTCTTTTCCTCTCTATGTTCTTATTTTATTGTTCTTTTCCATTTGATTTATAATGGTCAGGCATGAATCACAATTCATCGGCAAGATTGTTAAACAAGTTTTGTGTAAGGTGAACATCGCCCACTTGGATGTCGCCATACACCCAATAGGAATGCATTCTCGTGTTGAACACATAAAAGCTTTATTAAATCTTGAAACAAATGACGTTCGCATTATGGGCTTCTATGGGATGGGTGGAATAGGCAAAACAACCCTAGCAAAAGCTGTCTATAACGAAATATGTCATGGATTTCAAGGAAGTAGCTTTCTATTCAATGTTAAAGAAAAATCAAAAGAGTTCAATGGTTTGATTCATTTACAAAAACAACTTCTTTATGATATCTTGCACAAGAAGAATTGGAATGTTTCCAATGTTGCTAGAGGGATCACTTTGATTAAGGAAAGAGTTCAAGGCAAAAAAGTTCTAGTTGTTCTTGATGATGTGGATCACTTAGACCAATTACACGCATTAGGTGGATTAAATTTCAAATTGTTTGGTCTGGGAAGTAGACTCATTGTAACAACTAGAGATAAACAATTGCTAGATCTACTTAAAGCAGATGAAAAATATAAGGTTATCGAATTGAATCATTGTGAGTCTCTTCAACTTTTCAAGTTGCATGCTCTCCCCATGACCCATCCAATAAAAGAACACCTGGAGCTTTCAGTTAGTGTAGTGCAGTATACTGGAGGCCTTCCCTTAGCTCTTGTAGTTTTGGGTTCTTCTTTATGTGGAAAAAGTGTTGTCGAATGGATAAGCAAATTGGAAAAATTGCAAAAAATTCTTGATGGAGAGATTAAAAAAAAACTGGAAACAAGCTTGGATTCTCTCGAATATGAAACGATGGTGATATTCCTCGATATTGCGTGTTTCTTTATCGGTATGGAGAAAGAATATGTCATGCAAATACTCCTTGCATGTGATTTCTATGCAGAGTCTGGCCTTGGTATCCTCATTCAAAGATCCCTAGTGACAATTGAAGATAATAAGTTGAGAATGCATGATCTTATTCGAGATATGGGAAGGGGAATTGTTTATGCAGAATCACCTCTTAATCCAGGAAGACGAAGTAGGTTGTGGTTTCATAAGGATATCGCAAATGTACTACGCAATAATACGGTAAGACGTACATGCATTTATATATACATATATATGACATCAACGCATAATATACGATAGTATGCAGGAGAGTGTTATCTTTTGGCCAAGCATGCATGCCTCCTAATTTGAATAATAGAACAACATAACTTGTAACTAATGTTAATTCTTGTGTAATGTTAATCCAACTATCTATTTTGCCAGGGTTCGAAGAAAGTGGAGGGCCTCATCTTAAATCTCCCAGAACATGAAGATGTAGATTGGGAATCTAAAGCATTTAAAAAAATGAAAAATTTGAGATTACTTCAAATCAATGATGTACATCCTAAAGGATCATATGAACATCTCTTCAAAGCGCAGAAATCACTGAAATGGCTTTGTTGGCATAAGTGTACATTGAAATCTCTCCCACATGATTTTCATCTAGAGAACCTTGTTATTCTTGACATGCAGCGTAGCAAAGTCAAACAAGTTTGGAAGACGAAGAAAGTATAACAAATTTAATAGTATTTTTTCTTTATTCATTAATGTTAAATTCATAACTAACAAGAACTTTTTTTGTTTTTTTTTTTAATTTTTTTCACAGATATTCAACAAGTTGAAAGTCCTTAATCTCAGCAATTCCAAATCTCTCATTAGATCACCAAACTTCTCACAAGTCCCACAACTTGAGACATTAATACTTAATGGTTGCACACGCCTCAAGGATCTTTCAAACTTCTCTAAAACCCCACATCTAAAGAGTATTAATCTTGAAGGTTGTACAAGCTTGGTTAAGATTCACAAGTCTATTGGATGTCAAACAGGACTCGTTTTGTTGAATTTACAAGGATGTAAGAACCTTAGGAATCTTCCAAGTAGTATTTCTAACTTAAAATATCTTAAAACTCTTGTCTTGACCAAATGCTTTAGTCTTACGAAAGTACCAAAACAATTGGGGAATTTGATGGCTATAACGGAGTTGTGTATGGAGAACACTGCCATTGAGCGACTACCGTCCTCATTCCACCATTTGTGTAATCTCAAATCTTTATCATTTCGAGGATGTGAACGTCTCATCGAATCCCCAAAGTTTGTACGAACCTCATGTCTAATGAGTCTGAATCTTTCAGGTTGTACACGGTTGGTTGAGATTGACGAGTCTGTTGGATTTCTAAAAAGACTTTTTCGGCTGAATTTAGAAAGGTGTAAGAAGCTTAAGAATCTTCCAAGTAGTATTTTTAACTTGAAATCTCTTGAAGTTCTTATCTTGAGGAAGTGCTATAAGTTCGACAAGTTACCGGAGGAATTGGGGAATATGACGGCTTTAAGTATTCTGATACTGGAGTACACTGCTATTAAGCAACTGCCATCCTCCTTTAAGCTTTTGAGGAATCTCGCTTATTTAAGTTGTTGTGGATGTGAATATCTTATCAAATCACCAGAGTTATTAGAAACCTCAGTTATGCAGATGATGACATTTGAAGATTGTACAAGTTTGGTTGAGATTCACGCGTCCATTGGACATTTAAAACGTCTTATAGCACTTGATTTAACAGGGTGCAAGAAGCTTAGGTGTCTTCCAAGTAGCATTTATAATTTAAAAAGATGTTCTCTTGAGTTGTCTAACTGCCCTGAACCTGACAAGTTACCGGAACAGTGCGGGAATATGAAGGATTTAAAGGAGTTTGTTGCAAATAGAATTGCTGTTGACCCATATTATTACTTTGGTGATTTTAGCAATCTCGTATTTGAAATATTACCGAGATGTGGAGGAGCATCCCCATCACGGATATCACCCAATAGCTCCAACCGCATGAGTTTGGTGCCTATTTCTAAATTACGTTCATTGATACAGCTAGATCTCAGTAATCGCAATTTGTCTGAAAATGAGTTTCGCAATGAATTTGAATGTTTAACTTCACTTCAAATGTTGAAATTATCAAGAAACAATTTTCGTAACCCACCTAGTTTCATCAGCTGCCTTCCTAACTTATTAACATTGGATGTGAGTGAGTGTACTAGTCTTCAATCAATTGCACTTCCTGGAAGTGTAGTAGAATTGACAGCAAATGGCTGCACATCATTGGAAAGAATCTCAATTCTGACGAATGAGAGTTCAAGATCTGCAGACATTATTAAAAGTACCAGCATGGAAAAACTAAATCTCATCCGTAAAAATCGCAGCAGGGGCAGGCCAAATTTTTTCCTTAATAATTGCTGCAAACTGGTTGAGATTCAAAATTTGGAGAGGTTGCAACGTCCACCCTTTACTTTTCAGATGGGAAACTGCAACAATCTGTCATTGGAATCTATAAATAGTGTTGTCCAGGTTCTCTCTCTTCTTTTCTCTTCTCTTCTCTACTCTTCTCTCTCTCATTTTTTAATGCGAAGACTTTTTTGAAATAGGTGATGTGCCTCAGACATGACAGTGGTTATCGTTATGATTCTGGTTGTATTTATGGTGTCCTCCCCGGAAGTGAGATTCCAAATTGGATTAGCCATCAAGCAATGGGTTCTTCAGTATCTTTCCGTGTACCTCCGTTTTTGTTTGGCAGTAAAGTCAGCAAGGTGCTTTTAAGTATTGTTTATGCAACAAACAAGGAATCACCGGCGTTGGGTGATGGGAGGTTCAGTTGGAGATTATATAATAGGAGTTTTAGAGATGAGTCCAATCACAGGTGTTGGGTGGGAAGTTGTAACGCTATAACAAGTGTACTAGATTATGATGTCTTTGAAGATCATATACTTACACGAGTGATGGAGTGGCACGTATTCTTACGGCACTTACTAAATTTCAAGATGAAATGTGGGGATGAAATAGAGGTCGTCATCTGTCCGCAACTTGTGGAAGTGAAGAGGTGTGGAATTCATTTTGTACTTGATGGTGATGAGCCAAGTGTTAGAGATGGTGATGAGATCTCTGAAATTGAAAGTGAGGAGGATTCACGATTGTAGCCATCCCTCACCAAATTCAGACCGCAATTCCCCCCAAGTATATGGTAGCCACATATCCCATATCCCTTGCTGCCCCTTTTAATTATTCTATTTTTATTTTTTATGATATATTATTTTATTTATTTTTTATTCTTATTTTCTTTGTAGACAGAAAGTCGTGGTTGTTAAAAAAGCGAATTGGTGAAATGCATGAGAAACCATTTCTTGCTATCACTCAATTTCCCTCGCAGACCGCATCTATCTGCCTTAAGCTGTTGCCACGCATTCTTTCCTCACCTCCGCTCCAGCTCTTGACTCGTCCACTCAAAGATCTAGCATGGAACTCGAGTCTAGAGCCAAAAAATTACAAATGCCTTGTTCATCTTCAAAATCTCGTATGGCGTGGTTCAATGATTCCAATACTGAGATTCCACTTTTCATTTTTCACTCTCACAATGACTTGGTTTAGAAGCCTAATCCGAGTCTCCAGCATCAAACCCGGAAACAGAGCACTGAACCCGTTTTCAGCACATGAAGGGCCGCCACACCAAGCTCTACGAATCGTATGCGTGTCTCCTCAGAACCACATGGTGTTCACGCCCCTCTTGGCCTCCACCTACGTGGGACCCAGGAGGCTGGAGTTCAGGTCCATCGCCGAACCAACTAGTATTATCCAACCCGCCATATCTCTCGGGAACCCGGGTATTACTTCTTCTTTTCCAATTTTACGGGCAACGATGGCGATATTCATTTGGTATGTCAACTTTCCTTGTCGAGTTTGTTAAATTGTTGGAAAATTCCAATTTTTTTTGCTTTTTGTGAACATTGTGTGAAAAAGCTCTTTTTAGAAAGTTTGATTGAATAGTAAATAAATGATGAAAAAAAGAAAGAGTAAAATTTGATTGAAGTGAAATATGGGTATGGAAAAATTGTATGTAAATTTTTAATTTTTATTTATTCTTCCGTAAAAAATATGTAGTCTTTTTGGGCAGTGAGGTACTGGGCTATATTTTTTGAGGGTTTTAGTTAATGTTAATGTTACGGCATCAATTTGTATTGCAGTAAATTGTTTGGAGAATTCTTGTTTCTTCTGGGTGCTCAAATCGCAGGACTTCCTTTGTTATTAATTGTTTTTTCTTTTTTGCCATGCTGGATTTTCTTATTTATTAGGGTAACTTCACTTTATACCATTGAATTAGCACACGATTTGATAAACCCCTAAACTTTAAAATCTCTCATTTTGGACCCATCAACTTTCAATTGCAATCAATTTGAATCCCTCTGTCAGATTTTAAATGTTAAAAGTGGGATAATGACATTTGTACCCGTGATTTTTTTTTTTTTTATACAATTCAAAATTTACCTTTAGTTCCAAATTAAAATTTTTTAAAAAAATTAAAATAAAATAATCCGTAATATATTGGTCATTTTAGGAGTAAATCAGGAAAGTTAATGGCTAAATTTAGCAGAAGGGTTTAAATTGACTACAATTGAAAGTTTAAGGGTCCAAATTGAGAGGTTTTGAAGTTTGGGGGGCCTTCTCAAGTAGTGTGGTAATTTAAAGGTTTAAAGTGAAGTTATTCCTATTTATTATGTAGAACTATATAGAGTTTGCTTTTAAGCGATAATAAGTTATAGAATTCCATTTGATTCTGTAACCAACTCTTGTCTCTTGTTGGGTACAATCTGCGAAATAAGAAAAAGTCGAACTAATTTCATGACCATAGTTGAAGGGAAAACCAATTGCCTTTTGCTTATTATATTTGAATAATTTGATAATTCCAACAAATAGTCTGTAACACACATGTGGGTCTATAATAATCTTGGATTTTAGAGTTTCATCAGAGGCTCAATTGTAAAAAAATTTGGTCTTGGATAATTGATGGTGCACTGTGAGTTACTGATGGACCAGACACGTTGGATCCGTGGAAGCTTAACATTGCATATGACAAATTGGTAATTGTTCTTGGATTTGCAGGCAAACGAGATATTATTTTCCTTTGATGATGGCCTCAGGCACTATGCTACTAAACAGTTGACAAAGGTAAGAGATACATGATTAATGGGAAGAGCTTGTTTGTCTCTATCTCAAAAATGCCGTTGTCGACTGTGTGTTGCATATTCTCAAATTGAAAGGTTGTCTAATCTTCGTTGTGGAAGATTATGTTTAACTCTTTGGAAGTTCCAAAATCTCCAGGTGGAAGGTTAGTTACTAGTTCTTTTTGGTTCATGACAATGCATTTCTACATCATTCTCAGTCCCATATGAGGTCTCTCTAACCCTTTGGACAATTGGCTGGGAAATTCTGGAAATCTTTTTGTAGTTGGTTAGGAAAGACAGTCTCATGATTTACTCATTCATGTTTCATGGAATTGCATATTATTCTCCATTACAACCCATGATTCACGCCATGATATATGGAATGTGTTCCCTTCATTTGCCTATATATTGTTCTCTCTTGTAACATTCAAATCGTTGAATAAAGATGTAGTCATTTGTGTTCTCTTCTTCTTCTCTTTACAAACTTTCTTCCTTTAGTCTGTATTTTCATTTGGTATCAGAGCAATAAATTGACTAACGTCGTTCTAGTTTCTTTTCCGCTGTTTCTCTAAGTCATTTCATCAAGCACCTTAGCCGCATCACATATGTTTGTTGAGTTACAGGTTGCAAGCTCACTCCTCCGCATTTACCGCGCACCGACATCAACCCTTGGTCATTGCGGTTAAATCTAACTATCCATTGTTGGTTTTGCAGGGAGATTCGACCGTCCCTTGGAAATTTGCAGCGTGATCCGACTGCTTCTTGGTATTTTACGTTGAGATTCGTCTTCCCCTTGGTGTTTTTGTGGCGAGATCCGACCGCCCCCGGTGGTTTATGGTAAGATTCAACCGACAAACGGCCAATTATTTGTTTTTGTTAATCAAACTGAAGGAAGTTTCTGCCATCAGTTTGCGGGAGAGTATTAGAAGATAAAATCTGATCAAGTCAAGCATATCTAAGCAAGGCAACAATCCCATAATTTACTCCATGTTCATGGAATTGCATATTACTCTCCATCACAACCCATGATTCACGTCATGATATATGGGATGTGTTCCCTTTATATCCTTATATATCGTTCTCACTTGTAACATTCAAATCACTGAATAAAGATGTAGTCATTTGTGTTCTTCTTCTTGCCTTTCTTCTTCTTCTCTTTACAAACTTTCTCCCTTTAGTCTGTATTTTCACATCTACATCATTCTCAGTCCCATATGAGGTCTCCTTAACTCTTGGGACAATTGGCTGGAAAATTCTGGAAATCTTTTTGTAGTTGCTTAGGAAAGACGGTTTGCTTTCGTTTTCCCTGACACCATATGATAATGCCTTCAAGCATCAAATCAATAATTGGATTTCAGTATTAGTATTCAGGTAAATTGTCAATTTTAGACTTGAAAATAATTGTTCTTGCCTCCTATACATCACATTTTTCTTGTTCATTTTCTGATTAATTAGGTTTTCCATTGGATGCCATCATGTTTTGTTATATCTCAATTTCATAATAAATTCTGTTATTGATATTCAAATTGGTAGGCATGCTTTGAAAAAAGCTTAGGCATTACGACGAGTTAACAAATCCTTTTCGTGTTTACAGGATTGGTGTTGATGAGTGGTTACGCTTTCCTTCTGTGCAGGATGTGTTTGCCACTGCTGATTGCAGTGGGTTTCTTGAAAATACTAGAAAACCAACCATTCCAACTTTGGCTCAGGTAAGCTACATAGCTACGACCAACTTTTTTTTTTTTTTTTTTTTTTTAGCAATCTTCCTAGCAAACTATTGAAGTCAGAGATATCCCTGATAATTAAGTCTTTTTACTCCAAACCTCCAGGGGCTACCACCATTAAAATTGTGGTGGAAAAAATAGTTTGATGCTTAGTATTTGTTGATTGCAGTGTTGATTTCCCAAGATGCTTGTTCGGCCAGATGGCAATCCTAATATGAGATTTCCTATCATGATTGAAATAGTGATCTGGATTTTGAGTGGCCATGGTATTTGCATAACTAAATATGCTATTATGTTTCTCTTTGGCTGGCAATTTTGGTATTGGCTCTTTAATATGCCTCCTTTTGAGTTTTCAAGGTTGCAAAGCGGCAGGGGAAATATCTATCACATCGATTAGAGCTGGTGGAGGTCATGCCAATGGAGCAAATGACATGGAACTGGGAGATCCATTTCTTTACAAGCATCTAGGAAGCATGGCAGCCATTGGCTCTCGTAGATCTTAGGTAGAGCAAGGTGAGTTTTACAACCTTGGTGTTTGGTTGTTATATTAGCATAATCTAGATTTTGGAGTTAAAAGGTATCTTTATCTTCTTGTAGGAGTCTATGCCTACATTTCTTCTCCCTCCCTGTTCCTGATTGTTGGATGACTGGTTTGCGGAGTCTATATGCTAGTGCAGTTTGGCAAATGACTTTGCCGCCAAATCTCCATGGTGTGAATCCTGTCTACGATGAATACCCATGATTGTTTATAGAACCATGCAAGTGAATTCTTTTCGTTCCACTTCAGAGCTCCAACACCTGAGATTTTGGGGAGAGCATTTTCAGAGAGGACAGCCATTGATTGGACTGGTGAACCGGCATTGCAGACTGCATAACCTTAACTGATACATGTTTTTGTATTATGTGTTTGGTTTTTCGGTAAACAACAAGTATGAATTAATTAATTTTGCTAGAGAAATGAACTACTAGCCTTTATGGATGACAAATTGAAATAATTTCCCTAGCAGAAAATCCAAGTTCAATTAAAAGCTTAGCCAGAACCTGTTTGCATCTGATAGGATATGTTACTGGATTGGCATCGCTAGTGGGCTCACAATAATGAGCATCCTATTGGAGTTGCTTCAATAAAGTTGTACGAGAATGCGATACCATGGAAAAAAATTTTATTTACAAAATCAAATATTGAAATATATATATATTTCTTCTATTTTGTTGTAGACAATCGTGGAAATTGTTTTAGTTAATCGTGGAAATTGTTTTAGTTAATGTGAATTGTTTTAGTTAATATATATTTCTTGTTTCTTTTGGGTTCTCAAATTGCAGGACTTCGTTTTTGCTATGAACCTTTTTTTTTTTTTATTGCCCTGTTGGATTTTATTTTATTATTTATTTTTTTTATTTTTACTTATTAATTATGGAGAACTACATTGAGTTTGCATTTAAGCTATAATATGTTATAGAAATATTTCATTTGATTCAGTAACTAACTCTGGTTGGCTTAAATAAGCATATAGAAAAATAACTTATTAAAGGAAAAGTTCAATCTTTATTGAAAAAAAAAATTAAAATACACATGAATAAATAATAAATACACACTAATGTCGATCATCTTATGCATCATATATTAAGTTAATTGGACCATGGATTGATGCAATAGCAATTTTTCGCTGGAGGCCAAAGGGGCAGAATATGTGAGTTGGTTTATTTGGCGCTCAGCATATCTGACGCGTGTTATATAAGCTGGAGGAACCGATTTTTTGTGTCAAAGAGTTTAGATTTTGGAATTAAAGGTGTCTTTATCTTCGTGATAGCTTGTTTGCGGGGGTGTATACTACTGCAGTTACTACTTTTAGATAAGTAGTCGTGGCACATGTTCTTGGGATATGTTGAGAAGAGAGCAAATGAGTATGTCGCCTGCCTTCATGGTGTGCGAGTCCATTTGAATTCGAAGAATTTGAGAGAAATAGTATGAAATTTTGTTTTTTATTATTATTTTTTTTTTCTATTGATAAACTGAGTCAGAGATTCCAAAAAAAAAAAGCTTTGGCCAAGCATTTAATCTAAGCTTCCACAACAGTTTCCAGGAACTCAATTCATCATCCAAAGAGCTGAGAACCATACGATGGACTGATACATTGCCCGAGGAATCCGATATATTGACCCTACCACGAGGGACAAGGTTGAAGATAATTAGCGCTATATAATTACATATGACGTGGCCTCTACTAAGGTATTAGAAGAAGAAGATAAAAAAGGCTACTTTTGAAAAAGCACTAGGTAGCTTTAGAAAAAGCAGAAGAAAAAGCCCAAAGCATTACATGAAGACAACGGAAGAGGCAGATTTGAAGATAATTAGCGCTACATAATTACATATGACATGGTCTCCACTAAGGCATCAAAAGAAAACAAAAACAATAATAATAATAATAATAATAGAAGATAAAGACCAAAGCATTGGATGAAGAGAAAGAATATGGGTGTGTTTGCAAAGAACTTGAAAAATGAAGTAGATTAAAACACAGGGGGTGTGTTCGTGAGGTTTTTATTAACTGCTTTGTAACCGTTAATCGCTAGCCGTACTAACTGCTAACTGCTAACTGCTTTTACAAACCGCTAACTGTTAACTGCTTTTTTAATATATATATATATATATATATAATTTTATATAATATAGAATTGCAAAACGACGTAGTTTTGCACTTTTATATATTCATCTCATCCTGATAAATTAGAGTTTTACTTTGGGTTAGGAATTTGATCATCCTGATGATTTTCATATAATTATGTGTTTTTTTTTTTTTTAAAAGCTGATAGCATTTGGTTTTTTTAGGTACCCTTTACATTTTTTTTTTTTTATATGGGCTCATTTTGGAGCAAGCCCAATGTGGTATATCGCAAACTATATGCATGTAAAATAGTGTATATTTTGATGCCAAAAAGGCATAGAAAAGGCCAAAAGGGGCAAAGTAAGCCCAAAACGGAAAATTGGACCAAAAGGCAAAAATAATAATAATAATTGGAAAAAAAATAATTTTAAGTGAGCCCAAAAAAAAGCTTAATTCTCAAATTCGGCCCAAAAAGAAAGCCCAAACAAAGCCCAAAAGCAGTCAGTAAAAAAAGCGATTAGCCGGATGTGCTTAACCGCTAACCGGGCGGTTAACCGCTTAGGCGGTTAATCGCTTTGCGGTTAGCGGAAGTGGTTAGTAAAATATACTAACCGCTTGAGCGGTTGCGTTTAGCGGTTCTAGCTAGTAACCACTTAAGCGGTTGCGTTTAGCGGTTTTAGCCAGTAAGCACTAACCGCAACCGCATGATCACCCCTAAAAACACAACTGGAATTTTAGCAGATTTAATTAATATAAGAAAAAATAAAAATAAAAATGTTTCGTATGAAAATGTTAAAAAAAAAAAAAAAAATTGTTATGTAGTGATTTTTTATTTGAATAATAATAAAAAATGATTGATATGATGTAAAAATGAAGAATATTGTAATTAATTTTTAGAAAAATAGTACGGACTTTTTTCTAGTCATTTGGCAAACACACCCACTAATCTACTCATCAACACCTTTATCCACGAGAAGACAACCTCAATCCTCTAGACACGTGTTTAGGAGCTCAGCCTACTTTTGTCTAAATTGAGTGAGAAGAATTTTGTTTAAATCGGTCTATAAATTTATTATGTGTTTTTTCTATGACTTTTTAATTAATATGGGAGAAATGTAGTCTTATAAAAAAATTATAAACTTCTCACATATTTAAAAAATAAGTGATAATACTATAGATTAGGTTAAAGAAAACTTCTCCCTTCCAAATTTTTTAAAAAAATTCTGTTTATTCTTAAACACCCTCCTAAATCTTACTTATGCTACAAATCACCATATTTGAAGTTGATACCCAATAGGTGTAAATATTGAAGCTCAAAGGTTTCATAAGTATAAAAAAAGTCCAATTATTGAACCAATCAATAGATGGTGACAGCCAGTCCTATTTACTCTTATTACACAATCTTTCAACTTGTTAAGGAAATCAAAATCTTTACCACTTGACTACTTGAGCTATCTACTTGAATCCAAGGAAAACTCGAATCAGTGGTTGCAATTTGCAAATAATTGTGTTGTCTATGCAAATAGTTAGCACAAGAAGCGAGGTTATTGTGCACCATTTTTGTTTCTATGCATCATCAAACAGCACACAGCTGGATATATGTAGTCTTTATCGGATATGTTGACTTGACCCAACCACAATGGGAAGAAGTCTAAAGATAATTAGCGCTGCAGATGAGGTGGCCTCCACTAAAAGGCATCTTCTCATCAGCAGCTCCATTCACGTGAAGAGATGTGAATACTTTGACATTTCTGTTCACTCCAAACTTCCTCCTTATTCCTACGGGCGTGTTTGGCGATAGAATGGAAAAATAAAATAAAATGATATTATAGTAAATTTGATTGATATGAAATAAAAAATAATAATAATATTTTATATAAAAAAGTAAAAAAAATTGTTTTGTAATAATTTTTTTATTTAAATAGTAATAAAAAGTAATTAATGTGAAGTAAAAAGTAAAAATATTAAAATTAATTTTGAGAATAATTTTTTTTGATTTTTGAGTCCGGTCTGGTCCAGCCTTTGCCAAACACAGCCTACATGAGAAGTTCGCAAGCTACCAAAACTGAAAATGACTACGTGGGTCCTACAAATTGACAAAAGTATTCACTCGTTAATATTACAAAAGTTATAATAAAAAAGTGTAAAATTGCCAACCAACACTTCTGCAAATCTAAGCCGTCCGTTACAACAAAGAGCCTAAAATATGCTACTATAAATAAATTAGAAATTCAAAATTCAAAGGCCCCTGGCTTTGTTTGAGTCTTACAAAACAAAAATACTTTGCCCCCCTCTCTTCCTCCCTCCCTCCCTCTCCAGAAAATCGTGGTGCGGATTGAAGCACAGTGGCTTGGCCACTATCGGTGTGCTGGGGTGGCAGACCTTGGCCCAACTCTGGTCCTTGTGTTTCTCGGTGTCCAAACAATAATCAGCTCGGTGTTTAATTTTTCCAACCTTGGGTATTTCTTCTCTCCCCTACTCTCGCTCAATTTTTGTTGTGAATATCACTCTCTGCTCTCATTTTCTGTTTTTCTTTAGCTTATCTTGTTAAATTTTCAAGGTTTTTGGGTATTCTTTTAACCAAATGGGTGAAGTTTGAAATTTTGTGCCTTTTTTCTATTTAACCGAATGGGAGAAGGGAAGAGTCTTGCTAATGTTTGAATAGGTTTTCTTGGGTTGTTTCTGGAATAGGTTTCCTTTAACCGTCTGTCTATTTGATTTGATAGGAGGGATGCAAATGCTTATTAATTATAGGAATACTTCCTACCTCTCCTCTCAAGTCTCCCTTAGGTTCCCCTTTTCTTTTTCATTTTTGTAGGTCTGGTGACTGTGGAGAGGTTCCCCTGTTCTTTTCATCTTCGTTTTTTTTTTTTTTTCTCTTCTTTTTTGTACGTCGTCTGGATTCTCTGTATTGATTAACCTATCAACTTTTCTGATCTAATGGATTTGGGGGAGTTTTTTCTTTAAAAATATATATAATGTCTTAACACAGACCAAATTTTGTCACGTTTTATTGATGAGAGATGACACATCAGCATATAAGACAATAAGAGTGATTGTTATAAAAATACACAAGATATTATAAAATAATTTCTACTTAGGATGAGGAGAGGACGAGTCTTGATTGAGAGTACGCGGCGTGCTTAGCACACCGTGAAGAAAAAATTTTTTTTAATATTTTAATGCAAAAAAAAAAAAAAAAAAAAAAAAGTTGTATTGGCGTGCTGAGCATGCTGCGTGCTCTTTTCATTCACCCGGAGAGGACACAAGAAAAGCACCTAGCATTTCTCTTTTCATTTATCACTCCCTTAATTTTTCCTTTGTCATTCCCTCATTGACAAAGGAAATAACTCGTGAAATTAAAAACAAATAAAAAACTAGATTCTAAACAGTTTGGTTTGAAAAGCTCGTTTTCTTGTTTTAAATTTGACACTTTTTTTTTAGGATGTCACCACTGCGTTCATTTGTCAATTAAGAACCGTCTTAAATTAGAAGATAGAATAAAATTGAAAATGCATTATAGTGAGAAACGTTACTATAAATAGCATTGCCTTACCGAAAAAAAAAAAAAACTTAAGTTGTTAGTGGATCCGAAGTCTCTTCACTGGGAAAGAAAAAAGGATTTCTATCGTTTTCATTAATCATCTCAGTCAAACTTAGTTTAGAGATTATATAATAATAAATTATATAGCAGATTAGTTTTTGCCGACAAAGACACTAAAAAACCCCAAACAAAAGCTAATTAATGTGGACAAACCCATAAGATTCCAATTAAGATGTAAAAAATAAATAAATAAAGCGCACGGGATGCCCTTTACGCTTCATTGTTGGGAAACAACGTAAACTCGTTGCTTGAGTGACGTGTGCAGATGTGATCCAAACCCTAGAAATATATATCGAGGTGGACGCCCAATCTGGTCATTTATGTATTATAAAGCATTAAAACCATCTCCTTAATTTAACTGTCACTGACTCACTATCACTATCACTATAACTATCTTATCTTGAGAATGGATGAGCGTTTGAGGGATGCTGCTGAGCAAGGAAGCATTGATGCATTGTATGCATTGATAAAAGAAGATGCAAATGTTTTGGACAGAATCGAAGGCATTCTATTTGTTGAGACTCCTTTACACATAGCTGCGTCTGCAGGGCACACCTGGTTTGCTATGGAGATAATGAGGTTAAAGCCTTCATTTGTTAGAAAGCTTAATCAAGATGGCTTCTCCCCATGCACCATGCTCTGCAAAATAACCAAACCCAATTGGTGGAGCGGCTACTTGATGTTGATAGCGACATTATTCATGTCCCAGGACAGGAGGGTGTGACTCCTTTTCATTACGTAGCTCAAATGGGAAACATCGAACTTTTAACCAAATTTTCTAAAGGCTGCCCGAAGTCTTATGAAGATGTGACAATTCGAAGCGAGAATGTCCTGCATGTAGCCTTGAAATATGACAACTTCGAAGCTTTTCGACTCCTGCTAGGATGGATTCGGCAAGTTTGCTTTAAAGATGCCTCATCGTGGGAGAGCAAACTGCTACATTGGGAGGATGAAGAACACAACTCTCTGTTGCACGTTGCAGTATCCAAAAATCAACCAGAGGCAAGTCCTAATTTCCACTCAAGTTTTATAAGTTGGTATATGTTGTGCAAAGGAGTCAATCTCCAAAAATTGTCTTCAAAATTTTTAGTTAAGCTTTCGGTCGTGTGATAGTTGTTTTTATTTTTGTTCTTGGGGCGAGTGTTTGGATGAGTAATTATGTATCTCTACTTGTCTACGTCTTGCAGGTAGTGTCGTTGTTGCTGGATACAGGATTTGTTGATTTAGATGCCAAGAATTTAGAGGGTGATACGGTCTTTGACATCTTGGCGAAGGTGGACAACCAACGGATCAGTAATATGCTCATGCGACGAAAACGTCCTGCCAGATGTTTAACTGCACTTGGATATTGCTTAATATGTTTATATAGACTTGCATATTCCTTATTATTTCCTCTCATAGTACTGCATCGACAACGTCGTGTAAATTTGATCCAAACTCTTGAGAAGTGTGGCGTAAAAATATGTCGTCAGCAAAAAGTTATAACAGAGGAGAAGCGGAATGCCCTGTTGGTTGTTGCTGCATTGCTAATAACGGTCACCTACCAAGTAGCACTAAGCCCTGCAGATAAGCAATACAATGAGTTCAACTGCACAGCCCCAGTCAACGCTACCGGGGCCAATCAGCAATTCAACTTCACAGCCCAGAATCCGATCAACGCTACCGGTGCCAATCAGTACTTCAACTGCACTGCCCGCTTCAACGCTAGCAGTAGTAAAGTTAAACCAATCAGAAACCTAGCTGGAGACGTGTTCCTTTGGTGTAACGCTCTAACCTTTTACCTATCAAACTTTACACTTTTCTTCCTCCTCCCTCCTGATTTTCATGGAATCGTGCTCTTCTTCCTCCTTCTAATCCTCTCTTATGGCTTTTGCTTTTCAACTCCGTTATTAAGTACTCTTATTCTAGGCGTTCTTGGTCCAGTTTTGCTTTTGCCAGTTTATTTACTTCCTTGGATAAGTATTTTCAGACTCAAAATTTTCTTCCGATATAGAGTGAAAGTGTTTGTCACGCACAGCATGCATATGTCGGTGGCTTGATGCTAATTCCCCAACACGTACAGTTATATATAAGTGCCACCGCAAACCTTCTCTTTCTTACTCACCCGCCATCCATCCTTTTCCTCTAATTAATTATATATTAATTGTTGCTTTGTTTCTTTCTACACAATCTTAGCCCCCTTCTCCACAAACCAAACCTTCCCCACGGCTTCTCTCTACATTAATCTTCTCGTATCGTACCCACTAAAAGGAGAACTCGCATTTGATTGCCTATAAAAGGAGACCATGGTGCTACTATTATGTGTGAGAAGCAAAGAAGAATATGAAGTCGTGTGAGCTAGTCCAGTAAGAATGATACTTTTTCTTTTGTCAAAGTCAAGTACATGGGGAAAGGGGAATTTGGTGTGTTGTATTAGTAAGCTTTAATGAATGTTTCTTGGGTTATTATTATCTTTTTTTTTTCTTTTATCTTTTTCAACCTACTATGTTAAGCAGTTATTTTAACAACTAATGTTACAAAAACTTCATCTTAATTCTTACTAGCATATAACCTGTGCTATATATGCGCAGGTGTTTTTTAAGTATGATTTAATTTAAAATTTTTTTATATAGAACAAAATGTTTGATTGGGCTAAAGACAAATATTAATGGAAAGAAAAAAAGCCTTCTGACTCTTTTCAACATTGAAATCCACATAAAAAATAAATAAATCTTAAGTTAATAGAAATACTTTCTCTTTGGTTTATTTCCTAGCCACTCCATAATCGAGATCAAGACCAAGAGCCGTTAAGCATTAAATATCTTTTATACCAAACACATTAGTATATATATCAACTATTAATGTCGAGATGAATGAATTTGTTTTTATATTTTTCTTAAAAGAGCATAGCTACTCGACCTACTTCTAATTGGCATTTTATAATTTTCTCTTCTATTCATCAGGTCTCATGTCTCCATAACATTTTTTACGTTGAAACCTTAACCGTCTAAAATTTGATCAGCATTCAGTACTCCTCAAACGAAATTCACCGTTTGTTTCACACATACTCAATACAAAAAGTACAACACTGAAAAAGGAAAGACCCAATGACAATAGGGAAAACCCCATCTTTCGAAGCTTGTTGTGCAGCCTCCTCATGCACTTCTTCAATATATGCCTCAACAAAGGATATTTTTTTCCAATATTCAATTATCCTTTATAAACCCTAAGTGATGCAGGAGAAATTTTAAAAAATTGCTATTTTAATTATGCATGTGTTCAAAACTAGATTCCAGTTCAAAAATTTTGATTGATTTATTGAAAATTTTAAAACATTTTGCTTCCATGTAAACAATTTTTTTAAAAAAATAAATAAATAAATTTTGATTTGCTGCTGGGTTTGAGTTTTGGAAAATCAGATTCCATGATATTATTAGAAAAAAAAAAAAAATTATTTTTGTTTTTAATAATTTTGTAAACTTTAATAACGTGTTAAACTTGACACGTTATTAAAGTCCTAATAATGACACCCCTTTTTTGACCCGCCACACGTTGCTAATGACACGTCACTAACTGTTAGTCAATAAATCTCAACTTTTTGTAGTAAGATGCCCATACCGACGTCAACTCCTTTCATCTTTCCAAAGGGCCTACACTACTTAGAGAGCATCTCCTTCCAGGACCACCCTAATTATGTTAATGTCTCTAATAAACTACTAAAAAAAATTGTTAATATTTCCTAATAACAAAGATATTCATCATAAAATTAAAACAAATTCTTAAAGTTATATAAATAAATAAAAACTAGAAATTAAAAAAGAAACTGATAATCTCAAATGTGAAATGAAGACTTTTTGGTCTCGCGCGCAATATATATATGTGACAGGTCTTTGTTGCCGTTCATTTAGAACGAATTAATCACGAATTGGTTGGTTGTTGAACATTGAAAAGTGTTATTAATTTCAACACCAACATTTGCATCCCCATAAATGAGCCTGAACGAATTAATGACAAATGTGAAAACAAGACTTTTTGGTCTTTATTGCCATTTACTGTCAAAGCTACAAAATAGGACGAATTAATCACAATGAGTCAGGAAGTAGTTGGTTGTTGGACGTTGGAAATTAAAGTATTATTAATTATTTATTTATTTTTAGGAAAAATTGATCTGATTTTATTAATAGTGTTCAAGAGTACAAAAATTCTTATAATCATAGAATATATAGTTCTGTAAAATTATAGTCAAAACTAAAAGATTACACGTCAAAAAATCGAAAACATAACAAACCTTACAGTGAAATTTTTTTTATACCAAACATTCTTATTTATTTTTTCTTCATATTAATAAATTTTTATTACAATTTCAAGCCAATGCGTAACGGAGCCCTAAAGAGCACTAATAGCAGATGTCTTATAGGTCATTCTCTTCTTTTATATTTAGAAAAAATTTCAAAAAAATTATAAATTAAAACCTACTCACATTAGATTCCCTACATTTAACCAATCCTCAATAGTTGCTACAGTATTTTCCAATGTGCATGAAACCTAAAGTGATTTCCTACACATTATTTTAATTTAAACATTTTTCTTTTTTCTCTCTTCTTTCTTTTTTTGTTTTTAATTAGGATTGTGTTGAGATTTTGTGAAAGAAGTGAAGATAAGTAAAAAATTTGTATTTTATAAAGAAATAATATTTTAATAGTATAGGAAAAAGTAAGAGGAGGTATTATGAAATATATTTTGATTTAAAAAAAAAAAAATTGTACCTTAAACTTTTAAAAAATCAATGAAAAACTGTTGCTATTGGTCCAATCCATGGATCGGAATCCCCTCAAATCTCCCAAGGAACAAATCCTTGATCTGGACCGTTGATTTTTCATCCAATTGTCCAAAACATTCCACTAACAAAATAATAATAGACTACTATTTTGTTTTTAAAAATAAATCTAAATTATAATAATAAAATAAAAAAGAAAAAAAAAAATGGGGGAAGAAAAAAGAAAAAAGATTCCCGCTCCAGGCTGGATGCAGCTTATGAAGAGAAAGAAGACTAGTCTTCTCATCATCTCATGAGCAGCTTTATTGACGTGAAGACTCGTGTAAATACTTTGAAATTTCTGTACATTGTGAAACTTCCTCCTTTTTCCTACAAGTTGAAACGGGATAGGAGAAACAACGGGGAAGAAATGAATTATTTTTCAAGTTGAACATAAGGTCAAAAACTGTTTCTACGGACTACGTATCATCCAAACAGCTGAACAGTAAAGATTAATTGCCCATAAAAAGCATCACCAAACAGTACAGATTCCCGCTCCAAAGCTGGATGGAGCCTTTATCGGATGAAGACAAAGAAGAGCAGTTGTCTTCTCCTCAACAGCTTTCTTTAATTGCCCATAAAAAGCATCACCAAACAGTGAAGATTCCCACTTCAAAGCTGGATGGCCTTTATCGGACGAAGACAAAGAAGAGTAGTTGTCTTCTCATCAACAGCTTTCTTTATTCACGTGAAGACTCATGTGAACACTTTGAAATTTCTGTCCTTTTTTTTCTTTGGAGAAACTTTACTAAGGCCCCAAACTTCCACTCGTTTTGAAATACTCCTGAACTTCAAAATCTCTCATTTTGGACCCTTAAATTTCTATTTTTTCACTTTAGACCCTTTTAACATTAAACTACGTCGTTTTGGATGTTTTATACCCATTTTACCCTTCCCCAAAACTACGTCGTTTTGTGTCCTAAAATTACAACACCTACCCAGCCCAAAACGACGTCGTTTTATGCATTAATTTTTTTTATTTTTTATTTTTTAAAAAAGAAAAGCAAAAT
>NC_081550.1:20986901-20992296 GCF_901000735.1 Corylus avellana | reverse complement strand
AAAAAATTGTTTTGTAGTTTTTTTATTTTATTTGAATAGTAGTAAAAAGTGATTAATGTGATATAAAAAATAAAATTATTGAAGTTAATTCTGAGATAATTATTGGAATTGATTTTTTTTTTTCTTCTTTGGGTCATTTCCGGTCCTTTGGCAAACAGGTTATTGGAGTTGTGATGTAAAAAGTGATTGCCGATTGTTTTCTTGGCTCTGTTCGGCAAAAAACAGTATACTATTTATTAAAAAAAAATGTAACTTTCAATATTTTTATTTTTTATATTACATTAATTTTTTTTATTATTATTTAAATAAAAAAATTATTATAAAATAAAATTATTTCAGTACTTTTTCATACCAAAAGTTTTTATTATTTTTTTCTTCACATTAATCAATTTTTATTACAATTTAAAGCGGATGCGAAACGAAGCCCTTAAATTAATGCTTGCATTGATTCCACAGTTCCACTGCTAATCTTGTTGCTTTTAGTAGCTGATGATGCTAAGCAAATCGTGTTTCCTGTTTAACAGAGTTGTGATGCAACAACATACTTTTGAGAGTCAACAGTAAAGATTGCCCGAGGAACGCATGAAGACAAAGAAGAATAGTTGTCTTCTCAATCAACAGCTTTCTTTATTCACGTGAAAGCTCATGAGTCATGTCAATAATTTGAAATTTCTGTCCATTCTGTTTATTTTCTCGATCCTTGTTCCTCGAAGTTGAATAAGGATGATGGGAGAAGTAAGTGAAGAAATGAAATTATTTTTCAGATAGAATAGAAGGTCAAAATTTTGAAAATGATTTTTTTTTTTTTTTTGGTGTTTTTATGATTTTTGTTGTTGTCTGTTATTTTTTTGTTGTTTTATTCCAAATAGACTAAATATTAGATATGAATAATCAATTTTTTAAAAAAATTTATTTAACCACGGTAAGAGATAAACCTTCAGATCAAACTATTCAAACGGTGAAAGTAACCCCTCCCCACTCAATTATTGGTCCTCGACTTAAACGCTGGAAAAGCACAAAACAAAATACAAAAAAAATAAAAAATACTCGCAATCAGTTATCACCGGCCACCGACAAAGCTAGTAAGATCTAAGTTATCTAAAAACTAAAACAAAAGAGAAAGATCGTAGAAATTTCGCGGAGTTATCTTTATCATCTTCATCTTCAGCTGATCCTTTCTCTCTCTCACTTTCCCTCCTCTCAACCCAAAGTCTCTGTTTTTCGTTACCCAGAAATCTAAATCCAAGTCTCGGACATCGAACATCAAACCCAGAAACTGAGCGTTAAACCCATTTTGTTGACATCCTTACATTTCTCAATTGTCCGCCACTCTTACCCACCAAACCACGATTTCTTTCGCAAACTTCCCCGCCATCCCTCTCTATCCACCACTCTACTACCCATGGACCAAATCATCAGTGTCATACGACGATGCTTGCCTTTTTGCTTTCCACTGCCAGAAATTGAATCCGAAGACGAGAACGAGGCCTCCCAGGTTGTCGGTGTCGATGGCCAAAACGAAGACGGTAACGTTTTCAATCATTTTTTAAAAAACTCAAATCATATCTATTATGTAATTTACGCATTCAATGGATGATATGGTGCAACTTTAGACTTTCTAACTTCAACTACAATGCAACTCTCTTCTCTTTCTGCTTGCCTTGTTTCAATATTAATGTTAGAGGAATTAAGTTCAGATACCACTGAATCATCATCATCGTGTCCTCTTTAGTAGCGTGTAACTTTGCTTGGAGGATCCAAAAAGAACCGACGAAGAAAAATAATGAATTATCTTAAAAATAAACTGTATTTATATTTATGTCTAGTAAATGATCTTTCTCTTTTTTCAACTTACTTTGCATAAATATCCTCTCAACTTGCCGAGTTTGTTGCCATTTTCAGTCCAATCAAACTCAATCATCACGGGAATCACCTCGTCATCTTCTCAATCTCGTTGGGACCACGATGTTTTCTTAAGTTTCAGAGGTGAAGATACTCGCAGGAACTTCACTGATCACCTTTACAATGCCTTGGTTGGAGTCGGAATTCGTACCTTCCGAGATGATGAGGGGCTTAATAGTGGGGAGATCATCTCTAGTGAATTACTCAATGCGATTCGTAGATCAAGGTTTTCCATTGTGATTTTCTCTAAAGGCTATGCTTCTTCTAGGTGGTGTCTTGATGAACTTGCAGAGATCGTGAACTGTAAGAACACCATAGGCCACACTCTTCTTCCCGTATTTTATGACGTGGACCCCTCGGATGTCCGAAATCAGACTAAAACTTTTGCAGAAGCCTTTATTAGGCATGAAAAGCGGTTTGAGACTGATATGGAACGTGTCCAGAGATGGAGGGAAGCTCTTACCCAAGCTGCAAACTGTTCTGGCAGGAATCTTGCAAATGAGTAATATGCTATAGACTCTACTTTTTCATGCATTTCTTTTTTATTTTTCCTTTTTATTTTTCTGTCCTTTTCTTTTAAATTTTAGACAAAAGTTGATAAAAAGTAACATTAAGAAAATTAACGTTTGAGTTGAATCAATTGATGGTTTTCTATTATGTGCCCACTTTATCGGTGTATCTAGATGGACAAACCTTTTTTCTAGAATTACCAAGGTTAGGATTGCTTTTAAGATAAAATATCGTACACATGTGGAATGACATTGTAACCATACTTCGCGTGAAACAGTTATTGACTTTTTTACTAGAAGAAAAAAAAAAAATTGTTATGTCAAATTGTCAATAGGAGAAGAAATTATATAGAGATATATTTGAAGGATAATTATCAATAAATTTGATAAATACTAATTGTTTGTCATGACGTAAAATAGTAATATTTTTTTTCATCTTTTTCTTTCCTTGTGCTTACTTTTTTTTTTTTTCTTCTAATTATTGAATCGTAATAATCAGGTATTGAATCATTGTGCTGTGTGCTCTTGATCTTTTACATGCAGTTTTTATTTCGCTTGTGTCTGTTTTTTTCTTTTTCTTTTGTAAATTTTGATTAAAAATTTGATCAAATAAAGAAAGCAAATTTAATACAAATATACATCAATAAAAAGAATTTCAAATTAATTTGGAATGCTTTAGTCATTGTGGAAATGCATCTCTTCCTTGGACAATTGAGTTAATATAAACTCCCCAAAGTACCAACCGATTAATAATGGTCACTCAAACTTACAATTGAAACGTCTTTCTCAAACTACTAAAAATTAAGAAAATAGCCTTAATAGAATAATAACAAAAATATCAAAAAATTTATAAAAGAAACTAAAACTATAAATAAATAAATAAAAACTTAGAAATCAGGAGTGGCCAAAGTTTATTTTTATTTAAAAAATAAATAAATAAAATTTTGATTTCTTAAAGAAAAAATTAAAAATTTTATTTAAAAAAAATTATTTATTCATTTTTTATTTTTTAGAATTTATAGGGGTATGCATGTATAAATAAAAATTTATAAGGACATTTTGTCTTTTTATTGCAAATGGGTAATGCTATGGACTCTTGTACTTTTTATGCATTTTTTTCCTTTCTTTTCTTTCAAATTTTCGTCAAAAAATTGAAAAAAAAAAAAGAAAGGCCATCAAACTATTATCCAAATAATTGCTATATCCTTCTAAACTTTCAATTTGAACAATGTACTCTCCAAAATATCCAAAAATTGTTAATGTCTCCAAAGGCATCGAAAAGACAAAAATAAAAGGTTATTTTTGTTAAAAAGACAAAAATATCCTTATACATTCCAAAGAATAATATTACCCTTTTTTTTTTTTTTCAATAGTTTTTACTCTTTTTTTTTTTAAAAAAAAGTTTTTCTATCAAGGATTTTTTTGTCAGGGGGACATCGAGAATTTTTTGTCATTTGCAACGAAATGCCATTGGCTTACGTTTTGCAGTTTTTCTTTGTCATTTGTAATTGTCTTTCGCGATTTGGAAATTCACAGACTTGCATCTTCTACTTCATGTCTTTTTATTCCTAGAAACATGAAACTGGTACGCCTTATAATTTTCAAATGATATTTTCAGTAATTGAATATATCCTGATCATGAGGAATCAATCACACTCCTAAAATTAAAGAGCGAAATCCAAACAATAAAATGAGAGAAATGTCTCTTCACCCTCCAACTAATAAAATAAACGATAAAAAAGAGAATTTAAAAGTCAAATAATATGTTATTCCTTTAAATGGATTTTTTTAATTTTCTTGAACATCCAAACAATAAAAAAAGAAAAAAAAGAAGGAAAATAACCCTATGTATTCAATTCTATTCTACACCCTGTTAATTCTTTCTTTTTTCCTGTCCGGTGGTATGGCTACTTGTTTTGTCAATCATAACATAGAGATAGGCTTGTGACGCTTGTCATGTGTTATTTAACTCCACTTATTAACTTTTCGTGCTACAAATTCATGGGGATGGGATCCACATGTACTTTGTGGATGGCTATGGCTAAATCGTTTTACTTTCCATAAAATGGTTATTGGCTTTGTCCATGAAAATAAAATAAAAATATTTTATGGCATATCATAAAATATACTTAATTGATATTCTGAATGAATTTGATATAACTTAGATGCTTGCTATGGCTTCTTAGCTAGTCACTGGGATGATTACATCTTTTTGTTTCTTCTTTTCTTTCCTTGTACCTAATTTATAGTTCTATTTTTCATTTGAATCGTGATAATCAGGCATGAATCAAGGTTCATTAGACTCATTGTTGAAGATGTATTGTGTAAAGTAAACCCTGCTCGCCTGCATGTTGCTGACCATGAAGTCGGAATAGCTTCTCATGTTCAAAATATGGCAGCTCTATTAGATCTTGGAACAAGTGATGTTCGCATTGTGGGCATCTATGGGTTGAGTGGAATTGGTAAAACAACCATAGCAAATGCTGTGTACAACAAAATATGTAATGCTTTTGAAGGAAGTAGTTTTCTTTCAAGCATTAAAGAAAGTGCAGAAAAGCCCAATGGCATTGCTCAGTTACAAGAACAACTTCTTAGCGATATCTTGAAAACCACTTTGAAGATTGACAATGTTAATAAAGGAATCATATTGATTGAGGAAAGACTTCATCACAAAAAAGTTCTTATTGTTCTTGATGATGTGGATGACTTTGAAAAACTTTGCACATTAGTCAAAAAGCAATGGTTTGGTCCGGGAAGTAGAATCATTGTAACAACTAAAGATAAACAATTGCTAAGCAAGTTGGGAGTAGATAAAAAATATAAGGTTAGAAAATTGGGTACTTGGGAGTCTCGTCGGTTGTTCAGTTTACATGCCTTTGAGATGCCCAATCCGGAAGATGATTTTGCAGAGCTTTCGATTGAAGCAGCTGATTATGCTAAAGGACTTCCTTTAGCTCTTGTTGTTTTGGGTTCATTTCTAAAAC
>NC_081550.1:20981909-20986801 GCF_901000735.1 Corylus avellana | reverse complement strand
CCACCCCATTTTGGCCAAGGGAAGCCACCCCCGATTTCTTTTTCTTTTTTTCTTTTTTTTTTTTTTTTAAAAAAATTATTTTTTTTAATTTTTTTTATTTATTATTTTTTTTTTAATATTAATGACCAAAACGACGTCGTTTTGGGTTGGGTGGTGATGTAGTTCTGAAGCTCAAAACGGTGTAGTTTTGGAGTAAAAACGACGTAGTTTTGTTTAAGTCCAAAACGGCGTAGTTTTAGTCGAAGGTAAAATGGGTATAAAAAGTTAAAAGGGTCCAAATTGATAGCAATTGAAAGTTCATGGGACTAAATTGAGAGATTTTGAAGTTCAGGAGGGGTATTTCAAAACGGGTGGAAGTTTGGGGGTCCTAAGTGAAGTTTCCCCTTTTTCTTTTTCTATTTTTCTGTCTATTTTGAAACTTCATCAGTGTTCCTCGAAGTTGAATAAGGAGGGTGGAGAAGCAACAGTGAAGAAATGAATTATTTTTCAGGTTAAATAGAAGGTCAATAATTTGAAAAATTATTTCTTTTTGGTGTTTTTGTATTTTTATGATTTTTGTTGTTGTCTATAATTTTGTTATTAGGTACGTACTTATATATAAAATAGAAATGAGTGGAAATGAAACCATAATAAGTTAATAACAACATCCAACTCAGTACTCGGCAGAATGCAGAAATATTTGGTGAGTTGCAACCATGCATGTTCACCAATTTACTTACATTAACGAAAGAATAATAAATCATTAAAAACAAATATTTAAATAAAAATAGTACAAATAAAGGTAAATCCCAATAATTACTTTTTTTTAAAAAAAAAAAAAAAAAAAAAAAAGGAATAAACACTCTAGCATTTCTCAAAAAGAATAGACGATGAGAGTCTTCGTCTTCGTCGATCTTCAGATAACCATGTGAGAATGAATTAGTTTCCACAGAAGGCTCGTCTCGTGAAAAGAAGTTCCACTTTCACTTATTAATTTTACAAAAAGCAATAATGAGAAAACATCATTCGAGTCAAAAAAGCAAACGCGGTATATAAAGTATAAACAGACGTGCCCACATCAAGAAAGATGCATGCATGGTAGGAAAGTGCACGAGAGAATTCAATATGAATTGTTGAATTAATATGATTGCAATAAGGAATCGAAAGCTTTTCTTCTTCTTTTTTTGGTTTCACCGAGATAACAAAACAGGAGAAAACAATTAATACAAATATACAAGCTTTTTTCTGATTATTCTAAACTTACCTCTAATTAAAAGTGTGGGGAACAAAATGGTGCTGCCCATAGTGCGAATGTCTTTGAAGGTGAGGAGGACGGGTACTGATTACAGTGATCTTTATTTTAAAATTTTTATTTTTTTATACAAAATATTCTCACTTTTTTTTTTCTACATCAATCAAATCTGCTAGAATTTCAATCTACTTATTTTTTTAAGTCCTTTGCCAAACACAGCCTTAGGGACTCTAAGTGTGTTTGACAAAGGACTTGAGAAAGGTAGTAAACTTGAATTATAACATAATATTTTATTGATGTGAAAAAAAAGATAAGAATGTTTTATATGAAAAAATTAAAAAAACAAAAATTGTTTTGAAGTTATTTTTTTATTTGAATAATAATAAAAAGTGATTGATATAATATAAAAAAAAAATGTTAAAGTTAATTTTAAAATATTTAGTAGGGTTGAATTTTTTTTTTTCTTTGGGTCCTTTCCGGTTCTTTGACAAACAGGTTCTAGGAGTTGGGATGTAAAAAGTGATTGCCGATTGTTTATCCAAAATAAATAGTGAGCGAATAGTATTCACTAAATATAATGAACAATATTCACTAAAAATAGTGAGTATTATTCACTAACCAAATGAATAAAAAATAATATAACTTTTCTCTCTCCTTCCATATTTTTTGAAAAAGTAATATATATATATATATATATATATATATATATATAAATAAGTATTTGAAAAAAAAATACTTAAATTGAATAGTAAAAGTTGATAGTTAAAATAATGAGACTGCTGTGAGTGGTCTAAAAATGTGAGTTATTGAAATAGAAAAAATGTATTTTTGATTATTTTAGAGAGTAATATTTAATGGCCGATATGAATGCTCTTAGAGCATTTTCAATGGAAGAGCCAAATGTTACTTTTATCTAGAATAGCTCTTCAAATGTTCAAAAAACCTCCCACATTGGATGAGCCAAAAATATATGTAAAATAGATATTTGATTAGAAGAGTTAAAAAAAAAAGTTAAATGTAGCAGCACTTTTTAAGGGAGCCATTTTATTTTTTAGTGTTTCTCTCTCCTGCTTTATCTTTTTCCCAAATCTTTTCCCACCTCTTTTTTAGAAATACAGCTAATCGGATGTGGAGACACTTAAAAATGGCTTAGCTAAATTAGATAAAAGTGAGTTTTGAAGAGCCATTTTACATAAAAATATGGCTCTTCCATTGGGAATGCTCTTACAAATTTAATCTCAAAGAAATATAAAAAATCATTAAAAATATATATTTAAATAAAATAGTACAAATGAAGGAAAATCCAATAATTATTATTATTTTTTTAAAGGAGGATGAAAAAACAATTAGAGAACAAAATGAATAAACACTCTAGCATTTCTCAAAGGTTAAAGTATAAACCTTCCTCAAACTATTACACAATTGATATTACAATCTTTAAACTTTTAATTGTGACAATGTTCTCTCAAAACATTGTCAATGTCTCCCCAAAACTAGCAAATGCCCCTATATATTTCTCAATAAGACAAAATACGCCTATAAATTAAAAAAAAAAAAAAAAAAGGTTTTTTGAAAAGTTAAAATAAAAATTTAAACAAAAACTTTTAATTTTAAAAAATGGAAATTGTTAGTTAAATTTTTTAAAAAAATAAAATAAAATTTTTAATTTTTATAAAAAACCCGAAATTTTTTAATTTTTTTCTTATAAAAATGATTTTTTTTTTTTTTTTAGGTTTTTCTAGAAGTTTTAGTATTTTTGTTTTTATTTTACTAAGGGTAATTTTGCCATTGGAAAACATTGACAATTTTTTATAGTTTGAATAAAACATTGTCAGTTGAATGGTTGTTTAAGAAGTATGTGAATTTTCTCTTTCTCAAAATGAATAAATAATGAGAGGCTTCGTCTTCGTCTTTGTCTTCGTACCAAAATATTTTGGCCAAGTGGAAACATCGTCTGTTATATGATTGATGCTAATTACAAACTTTAAAATGTTCAATGTTTGAACTCAAGCTTCTACGAGTTTTATGAATCTCGACATAGAACTCAAACAAACTCTGATTTACCAAAAAAAAAACAAAATTTGATTCACGCTTCATACATTGTAGACTTCTCCATTCATTTAAATAAATATATTCTTGTCCTACAAAGGGTAGATCAATTGGCTATGAACCACGTCTAATGAAGCGGAGGTTACTAGTTCGAATCCCTCCTCCCCATTCATTTGTGTGGACATGTCAAAAAAATTAAAAATAAAATAAAGACATTCTTACATGTGTATTAAATAACAATTAAATAACCACATTAAATGAGACTATTCATTTTCTAGAACACTTAGAAAGTGAGCTTGTGGAATGAACTTTGGTAACAGTTGAAATGGATGGAAGTGTAATAGACTTTGGACTTTTGTGTAATTTTCTTATTTGTTGCCGGGTAGAACTAAGATTGTTCTGACAGTGAATAAAAATAGCAGAAACTAAGAATTAAAGATAGGAAATGAAATTTAGGAAGAAGGAAAATAATAAATAGGGAAGAGAAAATCACTAAGTGCCTCAAATAAGAAAACAGATAAATAACTCTTAAATTTATTTGATAGTATAAACTAAATTTTAAAAAATAACAAATACTAGATACCTTTATATAAGATAGGCACATCTTAAATTAACAAGGAAAATAAAAAGCAAACATAATTGGAAAAGGAAACAAATGCTAATAGGAAAAGAAAAATCTAATCCTTATTAAAGAAGGAAAATATAATCATAATGGAAAAAGGAAAACCTAGTCCTTATTAAAAAAGAAAATTAAAACACACATGCATAATTTAAAATAATAATTTTGTTAATTTTCTCCAGCATCATTATAATAATTAATATAGAAAAGTAAACAAATAGTATTAAAAAGTGAAAAAATTTTGTTTTTTAGTGATATTCTTTATTTAAATAATAGTAAAAAGTGAATAGTGTGATATAAAAAATAAAAATATTTTTTTGTTGATTTTTTTAAAAAATGAGATAAACAGTATGGTGATGCTTAGTATTGTTTGTCTAACACCACCTCATCACAGTGGTTGAGAAAGTTGCAGAGAGTAAAAGGTTTCAAACTCACTTATTGAAAATTGACGCAATATTTTCGATCCCTTAAGAGCACTAATAGTAGATGTCTTATAGGCCATTATCTTTCTTATATTTAAGAAAAATTTCAAAAAAAAATTTAAAAACTATTCACATTAGATTTCTTATATTTAACCGACTCTCAATAATTTATATAGTGTTTTTCAATTCGTAAGGAACCAAAAGTGATTTTTTACACATTAATTTAAAATAAACATTTTTTTTTTATTTTTTATTCTTTCTTTAGGATTGTATTAAGATTTTATAAAAAAAAATAAAGGTAAATAAAAAATTTAAATTTTATAAAAAAATAATATTTTAATAGTATAAAAAAAAGTAAAAAAAATATATTTTGATAAAAAAAAAAAAAAAAAAATTGTATCTTACTCTTGAAAAAAAAGGAATGAAAAAGTGTTCCCACTGGTCCAATCCATGCCATATTCCACGTTTCCACTGCTACCCTGTTGCTTTTTTAGTAGGTGATGATGCTGGCTAGGCAAGTCACGTACGTTTACTGTTTAACAAAGTTATGATGCAACAATACACTTTTGAG
>NC_081550.1:20969604-20981809 GCF_901000735.1 Corylus avellana | reverse complement strand
AATTTGTTAATGTCAAATTGTCAATAGCAGAAGAAATTATATAGAGATATATTTGAAGGATAATTATCAATAAATTTGATAAATCCTAATTGTTTGTCATGACGTAAAATAGTAATATTTTTTTTCTTCTTTTTCTTTCCTTGTGCTTACTTTTTTTTTTTTTCTTCTAATTATTGAATCGTAATAATCAGGTAATAATCAGGTATTGAATCATTGTGCTGTGGGCTCTTGATCTTTTACATGCAGTTTTTATTTCGCTTGTGTCTGTTTTTTTCTTTTTCTTTTGTAAATTTTGATTAAAAATTTGATCAAATAAAGAAAGCAAATTTAATACAAATATACATCAATAAAAAGAATTTCAAATTAATTTGGAATGCTTTAGTCATTGTGGAAATGCATCTCTTCCTTGGACAATTGAGTTAATATAAACTCCCCAAAGTACCATCCGATTAATAATGGTCACTCAAACTTACAATTGAAACGTCTTTCTCAAACTACTAAAAATTAAGAAAATAGCCTTGATAGAATAATAACAAAAATATCAAAAAATTTATAAAAGAAACTAAAACTATAAATAAATAAATAAAAACTTAGAAATCAGGAGTGGCCAAAGTTTATTTTTATTTAAAAAATAAATAAATAAAATTTTGATTTCTTAACGAAAAAATTAAAAATTTTATTTTAAAAAAATTATTTATTCCTTTTTTATTTTTTAGAATTTATTGGGGTATGCATGTAGAAATAAAAATTTATAAGGACATTTTGTCTATTTATTGCAAATGGGTAATGCTATGGACTCTTGTACTTTTTATGCATTTTTTTCCTTATTTTTCTTTTAAATTTTCGTCAAAAAATTGAAAAAAAAAAAGAAAGGCCATCAAACTATTATCCAAATAATGGCTATATCCTTCTAAACTTTCAATTTGAACAATGTACTCTCCAAAATATCCAAAAATTGTTAATGTCTCCAAAGGCATCGAAAAGACAAAAATAAAATGTTATTTTTGTCAAAAAGACAAAAATATTCTTATACATTCGAAAGAATAATATTACCCTTTTTTTTTTGTTTCAATAGTTTTTACTTCTTTTTTTTTTTTTAAAAAAAGGTTTTTCTATCAAGGGTTTTTTTGTCAGGGGGACATCGAGAATTTTTTGTCATCTGCAACGAAATGCCATTGGCTTACGTTTTGCAGTTTTTCTGTCATTTGTAATTGTCTTTCACGATTTGGAAATTCACAGACTTGCATCTTCTACTTCATGTCTTTTTACTCCTAGAAACATGAAACTGGTACGCCTTATAAGTCTCAAATGATATTTTCAGTAATTGAATATATCCTGATCATGAGGAATCAATCACACTCCTCAAATTAAAGAGCGAAATCCAAACAATAAAATGAGAGAAATGTCTCTTCACCCTCCAACTAATAAAATAAACGATAAAAAAGAGAGAATTTAAAAGTCAAATAATATGTTATTCCTTTAAATGGAATTCTTTAATTTTCTTGAACATCCAAACAATAAAATAAAGAAAAAAAAAGAAGGAAAATAACCCTATGTATTCAATTCTATTCTACACCCTGTTAATTCATTTTTTTTTCCTGTCCGGTGGTATGGCTACTTGTTTTGTCAATCATAACATAAAGATAGGCTTGTGACGCATGTCATGTGTTATTTAACTCCACTTATTAGCTTTTCGTGCTACAAATTAATGGGGATGGGATCCACATGTACTTTGTGGATGGCTAAATCGTTTTACTTTCCATAAAATGGTTATTGGCTTTGTCCATGAAAATAACATAAAAATATTTTATGGCATATCATAAAATATACTTAATTGATATTCTTAATGAATTTGATATAACTTAGATGCTTGCTATGGCATCTTAGCTAGTCACTGGGATGATTACATCTTTTTGTTTCTTCTTTTCTTTCCTTGTACCTAATTTATTGTTCTATTTTTCATTTGAATCGTGATAATCAGGTATGAATCAAGGTTCATTAAAGTCATTGTTGAAGATGTATTGTATAGAATAAAGCCTGATCGCCTGCATGTTGCTGATCATCCAGTTGGAATAGCTTCTCGGGTTGAAAATATTGAAGCTCTATTAGATGTTGGAACAAGTGATGTTCGCATTGTGGGCATCTATGGGTTGAGTGGAATTGGTAAAACAACCATAGCAAATGCTGTGTACAACAATATATGTGGTGCTTTCGAAGGAAGTAGTTTTCTTTCAAGCATTAAAGAAAGTGCTGAAAAGCCCAATGGCATTGTTCAGTTACAAGAACAACTTCTTAACGATATCTTGAAAACAACTTTGAAGATTGACAATGTTAATAAGGGAATCATATTGATTGAGGAAAGACTTCATCACAAAAAAGTTCTTGTTGTTCTTGATGACGTCGATGACTTTGAAAATCTACGCACATTAGTCAAAAAGCAATGGTTTGGTCCGGGAAGTAGAATCATTGTAACAACTAAAGATGAACAATTGCTAAGCAAGTTGGGAGTAGATAAAAAATATAAGGTTAGAAAATTGAGTACTTGGGAGTCTCGTCGGTTGTTCTGTTTACATGCCTTTGAGATGCCCAATTCGGAAGACGATTTTGCAGAGCTTTCGATTGAAGCAGCTGATTATGCTAAAGGACTTCCTTTAGCTCTTGTTGTTTTGGGTTCATTTCTAAAAGGAAGAGGCATTGCTGAATGGAAAAGTGTATTGAAAAAATTACAAAGAACTCCTCATGAACCGTTGCAAAAAATACTTAGAGTTAGTTTTGAGTCACTGGATAGGGATACAAGAGAAATATTCCTTGATATTGCCTGTTTCTTTGTCGGTATGGACGTAGAAGATGTTATCAAAATACTTGAAGGTTGTAATTTCTATCCCGGGATTGGTATCCCTATTCTCAAACAGAGGTCACTTGTGACAATTGATCACCACAAGAAGTTGAAGATGCATACTCTAATTCGAGATATGGGGAGGGAAATTGTTCGTGAAGAATGTCTCAAAAATCCAGGAAAACGCAGCAGGTTATGGTTTCACGAGGATGGCTTAAATGTACTAAACAATCATTTGGTAAGAGGCATATGCATTTGTACTTGAAATAAAAATGAGGCATATGCATTGTTACTTACAAGAAAACAAAACATAGAGGCATTTGCATTTTTACTTATCAAATATGAAGACAGCCTTTACGTTTATAAACACTTGCACATGCACATGTACATAATATTGTGTTATGTAGGTATGCATGAGAGATTGCCTTTTTTCCAACCATGCTTTGTAGCTTGAATATTGAATCAAACTTTAAATTCAAAACTTCTCAAAATCTTGTTAGATAGTTTATAACAATAAATTGTATGTAATCGCGTTTTAAGCAATTCTAATCATGTTCAATTCACTTTAGTTTTGTTTTTTAAATTATGGCGAGAATATATAGGCCTACTTTAATTCACAGTTATTATAGCTTAAGACAAAAATGAAGATGTGCGTTGCAGCCGTTGCTAATCCAACCATTTATTTTGCCAGGGTTCGGAGATAGTGGAGGGTCTTACCTTAAATCTCCCTGAACATTTGAGAACTGAAGCATTTACAAAGATGGTGAATTTAAGATTGCTCCAAATCAATGATGTAGATCTCATGGGATCCTATGAACATCTTTCGAAAGAGTTAAAATGGCTTTGTTGGCATAAGTGTCCTTTGAAATCTCTTCCACCGGATTTTCAGCTTGAGAAGCTTGTTATTCTTGACATGCAGCACAGTAATCTCGAACAAGTTTGGGAGACGAACAAAGTATAACAAATCTTACAGTGCTTTTTTTTCACTATTTTAATGTCGAATCTATATCTAACCAGAATTTTTTTCTTCTTTTTATTTATTTATTGATATGTTGTACAGATATTGAACAAATTGAAGGTCCTTAATCTCAGCAATTCCAAATCTCTCACTACATCACCAGACTTCTCAGAAGTCTCACAACTGGAGGAATTAATACTTATGGGTTGCACAAACTTGGTTGAGATTCACGAGTCTATTGGACTTCAAACAGGACTTGTTTTGCTGAATTTACAAGGGTGTGTGAATCTTAGGAATCTTCCAAGTAGTATTTCTAACTTAAAATCTCTTAAAACTCTTGTTTTGTCTAATTGCTTTAGTCTTGCGAAATTACCTGAACGATTGTTGAATATGATGGCTTTAACGAAGTTGTATATGGAGAACACTGCTATCAAGCAACTACCGTCCTCATTCCTCCATTTGAGTAATCTCGAAATTTTATCATTTCGTGGATGTGAATGTCTCATCGAATCACCAAAGTTTTTACGAACCTCACGTCTAAAGACACTGATACTCGAAGGTTGTACAAGGTTGGTTGAGATTAACGAGTCCATTGGATTTCTAAAAGGACTTCTTCACTTGAATTTAAGAAGTTGTAAGACGCTTAGGAATCTTCCAAGTAGTATTTCTAACTTGGAATCTCTAGAAATTCTTTACTTGGAGGAGTGCTATAAAGTTGAAGAGTTACCGGAGCAATTGGGGAATATGACGGCTTTAAAAGTCGTGAATGTGAGGGGCACTGCTATTAAGCAACTACCATCCTCCTTGAAGCTTTTGAAGAATCTCGAAGATTTAATTTTAACCGGATGCAAATATCTCATCAAATCACCAGAGTTCTCGGAAACCTCACCTCTACTCAAACTGTCATTTGCATGTTGTACAAGTTTGGTTGAGATTCATGAGTCCATTGGACATCTAAAAAATCTTGATTCACTTTATTTTAATGGGTGCAAGAAGCTTAGGAGTCTTCCAAGTAGCATTTCTAATTTAGAACGTCTTAGCTGGCTTACGTTGTCTAACTGCCCAGAACTTGACAAGTTACCGGAACAATGGGGGAATATGCAGGCTTTACGGGTATTTGATGCAGAGGGAACTGCTATTAAGCAACTACCATCTTCCTTTGGTGATTTGAACAATCTCTATAGTTTAAAATTATCGGGATCCTCACCCAATAGCTCCAACTGCATGAGTTTGGTGTCCTTTTCTAAATTTAATTCATTGGCAGAGCTAGATCTCAGTAACTGCAATTTGTCTGAAGATGAGTTTCGCATTGAATTTGAATGTTTATCTTCACTTGGAAATTTGAAATTATCAAGAAACAATTTTCGTAACCCACCTAGTTTCATCAGCTGCCTTCCTAACTTAAAAGCATTGGATTTGAGTGAGTGTACTAGTCTTCAATCAATTTCACTTCCCGAGCCTATAGTAGAGTTGAGAGCAGATGGCTGCACATCATTGGAAAGAATTGATGTGCAAAGAATCTCAATTCTGAAGAACAGGAGTAAAAAATATTTAGACGTTTACAACTGCCGATTTTGGGGTTCGATGTTTATCCTTAATAATTGCCGCAAACTGGTTGAGATTCAAAATTTGGAGAGGTTGCAATGTGTACCAGAATTGGTTATGATGGGAAGCTGCAACAATCTATCATCGGAATCTACGGAAAGTGTTCTCCAGGTTCTCTCTTCTTTTCTCTTCTCTTCTCTCTCTCTTCTCTTCTCTTCTCTCTCTCATTTTCTTATGCAAACACTTTTTTGAAATAGATGATGTGCAAGGCAAATTACTCTAATTCCGTTCTCTTACCCGGAAGTGAGATTCCAAATTGGATTAGCCATCGGGCAATGGGTTCTTCAGTATCTTTCCGTGTACCTCCGTCTTGGGATGGTCGTAAAATCAGAGAGGTGCGTTTATGCATTGTTTATGCAGCAAAGAAGGAAGCACCAGCGTCGGGTGATGAGAGTTGGTTCAGTTGGAGATTATGTAATAAAAGTTCTAGAGACCAGTCCAACGATTGGTATCACTTGATTCCATGTGAGGCTATAACAAGTGCAGCAGATTTTGATCTCTTTGAAGATCATATATATGCACATGCGATGGCTTGGCGCTATTGCTTTGCGTTCCCACCAACTGGAATTAAGATGGAAAGTGGAGATGAAATAGAGGTCGCCATCGATCTACATAAAGGGTACAAACCTTATATGTGTGGAATTGATCCGCAAATTGTGGAAGTGAAGAGCAGTGGAATTGATTTTGATCTCTTTGATGGCGATGAGCCAAGTGTTACAGATGATGATGAGATCTTTGAAAGTGAAAATGAAAGTGAGGAGGATTCACGATTGTAGCCATCCCTCACCAAATTCAGACCACAATTCCTCCCAAATATATGGTAGCCACATATCCTTGCTGCCCCTTTTAATTAATTAATTTTTATTTTTTATGATATATTATTTTATTTATTTTTTATTCTTCTTTTCTTCGTAGACAGACAGTCGTGGCTGTTAAAAAAGCGAATTGGTGAAATGCATGAGAAACCGTTTCTGGCTGTCACTCAAATTCCCTCACTGATCGCATCTGTCTGCCTTAAGCTGCTGCCACGCATTCGTTCCTCACCACCGCTCCTGCTCTTGACTCGTCCACTCAAAGATCTATCACGGAACTCGAGTCTAAAGCCAAAAATTACAGAAGCCTTGTTCATCTTGAAAATCTCGTATGGCTTGGTTCAATGATTCCGATACAGAGATTCCACTTTTCATTGTTCACTCTCACAATGACTTGGTTCATAAGCCTAATCCGAGTCTCCATCATCAAACCCAGAAATAGAGCGCTGAACCCATTTTCAGCACATGAAGGGCCTCCACACCAAGCTCTATGAATCGTATGCGTGTCTCCTCGGAACCACATGGTGTTCACGCCACTCCTGGCCTCCACCTGCGTGGGAACCCTGGAGGCTGGAGTTCAGGTCCATCGACGAACCAACTAGCTCGCAGGATCCAACCCACCATATCTCTCGCGGACCCAGGTATTCCTTCTTCTTGTCCAATTGTACGGGCATCGATGGCGATATTCATTTGGTATGTCAGCTTTCCTTGTCGGGTTTGTTAAATTGTGGGAAAATACCAGCTTTTTTTTGCTTTTTGTGACCATTGTGTGAAAAAGCTCTTTTTAGAAAGTTTCATTGAATAGTAATCAAATGATGAAAAAAAAAGAAAGAGTAAAATTTGATTGAAGTGAAATATGGGTATGGCGAAATTGTATGTAAATTTGTAATTTTTATTTATTCTCGTGTAAAACAAATGTAGTCTTTTTGGGAAGTTAATGGTTAAATATGACAGAAGTGTTCAAATTAGATGCAATTAAAGGTTTGGGGGTTCAAATCGAAATATTTTGAAATTTGGGGGTCTTCTCAAATCGCATGGTAATTCAGGAGTTTAAGTGAAGTTACCCCTATTTATTATGTAGAACTATATAGAGTTTGCTTTTAAGCTATAATAAGTTATAGAATTCCATTTGATTCAGTAACTAACTCTTGTCTCTTGTTGGGTACAATCTGCGAAATAAGAAAAAGTCGAACTAATTTCATTACCAAAGTTGAAGGGAAAACCAGTTGTCTTCTGCTTATTATATTTGAATAATATGATAAATCCAACAAATAGTCTGTAACACGCATGTGGGTCTATAATAATCTTGGATTTTAGAGTTTCATCAAAGGCTCAATGGTAAGAAAATTTGGTCTTGGATAATTGAAGGTGCACTATGAGTTATTGATGGACCAGACACCTTAGATCCGTGGAAGTTTAAGATTGCATATGACAAATTGGTAATTGTTCTTGGATTTGCAGGCAAACGAGATATTATTTTCCTTTGATGATCGCCTCAGGCACTATGCTACTAAACAGTTGACAAAGATAAGAGATGGATGATCAATGGGAAGAGCTTGTTTGTCTCTATCTTCAAAAATGCCGTTGTGGACTATGTATTGCATATTCTCAAATTGAAAGTTTGTCTAATCTTCATTGTGGAAGATTATGTTTAACTCTTTGGAAGTTCCAAAATCTCCAGGTGGAAGGTTAGTTACTAGTTCTATTTGGTTCATGACAATGCATTTCTACATCATTCTCAGTCCCATATGAGGTCTCTCTAACTCTTGGGACAATTGGCTGGGAAATTCTGGAAATCTTTTTGTAGTTGCATAGGAAAGGCAGTTTGCTTTCGTTTTCCCTGACACCATATTATAATGCCTTCACGCATCAAATCAAATTGGATTTCAGTATTTGTATTCAGGTAAATTGTCAATTTTAGACTTGAAAATAATTGTTCTTGCCTCCTATACATCACATTTTTCTTGTTCATTTTCTGATTAGGTTTTCCATTGGATGCCATCATGTTTTGTTATATCACAATTTCATAATAAATTCTGTTATTCATATTCAAATTGGTAGGCATGCTTTGAAAGAAGCTTAGGCATTACAACGAGTTAACAAATCCTATTCGTGTTTACAGGATTGGTGTTGATGAGTGGTTACGCTTTCCTTCCCTGCAGGATGTGTTTGCCACTGCTGATTGCAGTGGGTTTCTTGAAAGTACTAGAAAACCAACCCTTCCAGCTTTGGCTCAGGTAAGCTACATATCTACGACCAATTTTTTTTTTTTTTTTGGTGAAGATATTAGCAATCTTCCTAGCAAACTGTTGAAGTCAAAGATATCCCTGATAATTAAGTCTTTTTAATCCAAACCTCCAGGGGCTACCACCATTAAAATTGTGGTGGAAAAAATAGTTTGATGCTTAATATTTGTTGATTGCAGTGTTGATTTCCCAAGATGCTTGTTCGGCCAGATGGCAATCCTAATATGAGATTTCCTATCATGATTGAAATAGTAATCTGGATTTTGAGTGGCCATTGTTAATGCATAACTCAATATGCTATTCTGTTTCTCTTTGGCTGGCAATTTTGGTATTGGTTCTTTAATATGCCTCCTTTTGAGTTTTCAAGGTTGCAGAGCGGCAGGAGAAATATCTATCACATCGATTAGAGCTGGTGGAGGTCATGCCAATGGAGCAAATGACATGGAACTTGGAGATCCATTTGTTTACAAGCATGGCAACCATTGGCAGATACAAGGCTCTCGTAGATCTTAGGCAGAGCAAGGTGAATTTTACAGCCTTCGTGTTTGGTTGTTATATTAGCATAATCTAGATTTTGGAGTTAAAAAGGTATTTTTTATCTTCTTGTAGGAGCCTATGCCTACCTATATTTCTTCTCCCTCCCTGCTCCTGATAGTTGGATGACAGGTTTGCGGGGGTCTATATACTAGTGCAGTTTGGCACGTTTCCTTGGGATATGTTGAGCAGAGTGCAAATGACCTTTTATAGAACCATGCAAGGGAATTCTTTTCGTTCCACTTCAGAGCTCTTAACACTTCAGATCTGGGGAGAGCATTTTCAGAGAAGACAGCCATTGATTGGACTGGTGAACCGGCATTGCAGACTGCATAACCTTAACTGATACATGTTTTGTTATTATTTGTTTAGTTTTTTGGTAAATAACAAGTATGAATTGACTACTTTTGCTAGAGAAATGAACTAGCCTTTGTGGATGACAAATTGAAATAACTTCCCTAGCAGAAAATCCAAGTTCAATTAAAAGCCATAACCTGTTTGCATCTGATAGGAAACTGGATGCAACTATGAAGTTCATCCTCAAGGAGATGAAAACTCATCTCCTTTTCGCTAGTGGGATCACAATAATGAGCATCCTATTAGAGTTGCTTCAATAAAGAATAAATGTGCACCACCTGAAGCACAGAACAACCAAGTTCAATAAAGAAGAATAAACAAGGTTTCCATTGTTGTCCAAATCAATCACAAAACAAACTAGAAAACTAAAGCACGACACAAGAAGGAACTCTAAATAGTTGGTAGATCCGAAGAACCTAATACCAATTGTTAAACTAATCCAAATGGATTGTTAATTAGAAAGACAAAACAAAGGAGGCCAAGCCTTAGATACCCTGCTTAAGCATTGATCGAACCTGCATTGGAAGACCATAAAGCCGTATAAACCCAGCAGCATCAGCCTGATCATAGATCAAGCTGTCTTCAAAAGACGAGACATCTTTCCTGTAGAGGCTATAGGGGCTACTTCGGCCTGTTACATTAACAGAACCTTTGTATAGTTTGAGTTCAACTGAACCTGTGGTAGACTCGGTAATCTTCTCCATGAATGCATCCAATGACTCGCGGAGTGGGTCGAACCATCTGCCTGCATACACTAGCTCTGCATATTTGAGGGCGAGTGAATCTTTAACTTGCATGGTTTCTCGATCAATAGTTAAAGACTCCAACTCTCGTACAGCGGTGAAGAGGATTGTCCCACCTGGAGTTTCATACACTCCACGGCTTTTCATACTAACAAGTCGGTTTTCAACCATGTCAACTCCGCCAATTCCATGCCTTCCACCAATCTTGTTGAGTTCTACAAGTAGAGATGCCGGAAATAGCCTCTTCCCGTTGACTGAAACGGGAAGACCCGATTCTACCCCGATTTCAGCATATCTACGGGGAAAAAAAAATTATAAAAATTATAAAAATTTGAAAGGAAAACTTACTCTGGTACACTCGGTGCATCTTCTGGGTCCACCGTCAACATGTACATATCCTTCTTAGGCTCGATTGCCGGGTCTTCCAGAATGTCACCCTTCAATGGCATAGAATATACACATATGAGAGACAGAGACAGAGACAGAGGTGACCAGGAAAGCAAAAAATGAGCTCATCTCATACAAAAGTTTCTGAGCAACATACACAAACCGAAGAGCTAGACCAATTAGAAAAGGCAGAGGCACATGAGAAGACAGAGGAGGAATGACTGCAGAAGATGAAGTAGTGGACAATTCAATTGCATTTGCACCATAGCAAAATAGGGAAAGGAGAGGTGAATATTACCTCAGGGCTAAGGTGCCATAAGTTCCTGTCCCGGCTGTATATGGATTGTTTTGTGACTGGGACGGGCACTTTATGCCTCTTAGCATAATAAATAGCATCTTCTCTTCCTCTAATATCCCATTCCCTCCAAGGAACTACAACATTTAGCTTGGGATTCAGAGCAAAGAATGTAAGCTCAAAGCGAACCTTATTACACAAAACAGCAAGCGAGATTCATGTAAGACAGAAATTCAAGAAGGGGTCATAAAACCTAGAGCTCAATCACAAGGCATGCCTGATCATTTCCTTTTCCTGTGCATCCATGAGAGACAGCATCAGCTCCAACTTCTATGGCAACATCCACCATGGCCTGTTTTTTTTTTTTTTTTTTTTTAATGAAATTGTATTAAAGAAGTAAATACATACAAGTCCAGACAGAAAAAGAAAAGAAGCTTCTTCAACAAAAAAAATAAAAAACTAGTACAATGTAACAAAGTTCAAAGTATGAGCCTACGTTTGCAATAACAGGGCGGGCCATGGAAGTTCCCAGCAAGTATTTCCTCTCATAAATAGCACCAGCTCTCAAGCAAGGGAATACGAAGTCTCGCACAAATTCCTCTCTCAAGTCCTTCACCACTAACTGAGAAGCCCCACTGGCTTTAGCCTTTTTCTCCAAGCCTTCCAATTCCTCTGCACCCTATGAATTTTTAGCACACAAACAAAGACAAGAAGGAGGTCAATAATACAAGTGGTCAGGAGGAAATGAAGAGTATCATCTGCAAACTACATACCTGACCAACATCCGCAGTGAAGCAAACTACTTCACAGCCATACTTCTCCCTGCAATGGGAAAGTAAAAAAAAAATAAATAAAAATAAAAATAAAAAACTTGCATTATTAGAGCAGCATATAACATTTAAAATGAAATGAGTACTAATTATTAATACCAGAAAACGGGGAGTGTGAAACAGGAAAGATACCTTAGCCATGGGACAATGACAGATGTGTCTAAGCCACTACTATAGGCTAGAACAACTTTGTCCAGTTTGCCACGTAATCCTCTAGCCTTTGTAGCTTCCATAACTGCATCTCGAGGCCAAATCATAAGAAGCGTTACAAAAAACAGTTAAATCTCAATAAATGCATGTTTAAAAAAAGACAGTAACTTTAGTAGGTTCATAATAAATTTGGTGTTTTCCATCCTTCAATAAAAATAAGGGAAATTATATATAAAATCCTTAGGTAAACGCGCTTTTTTTAAAAACTCCCTGGGTTTTTTTTTTTGAAAATTTAGTCCCTGGGTCACTCGAAACTACTAGAAAACTCCCTACCGTCAATTTTTGTTAACTTCCGTTACTCTAATCAAAACTCACCGTTTTATCTGATTAAAATACTATTTTTTTTATTAATTTAATTTTAAAAAAAAATTAATCTTAAAAAAAAAAAAAAA
>NC_081550.1:20950696-20969504 GCF_901000735.1 Corylus avellana | reverse complement strand
CAGGTATTCCTTCTTCTTGTCCAATTGTACGGGCATCGATGGCGATATTCATTTGGTATGTCAGCTTTCCTTGTCGGGTTTGTTAAATTGTGGGAAAATACCAGCTTTTTTTGCTTTGTGTGACCATTGTGTGAAAAAGCTCTTTTTAGAACGTTTCATTGAATAGTAATCAAATGATGAAAAAAAAGAAAGAGTAAAATTTGATTGAAGTGAAATATGGCTATGGCAAAATTGTGTAATTTTTATTTATTCTCGCGTAAAACAAATGTAGTCTTTTTGGGAAGTTAATGGCTAATCTGACGGAAGTATTCAAATTAAATGCAATTAAAAGTTTAGGGGTTCAAATCGAAAGGTTTTGAAATTTGGGGGGTCTTCTCAAATCGCGTGGTAATTTAGGAGTTTAAGTAAAGTTACCCCTATTTATTATGTAGAACTATAAAGAGTTTGCTTTTAAGCTATAATAAGTTATAGAATTCCATTTGATTCTGTAACTAACTCTTGTCTCTTGTTGGGTACAATCTGCGAAATAAGAAAAAGTTGAACTAATTGCATGACCAAAGTTGAAGGGAAAACCAGTTGTCTTCTGCTTATTATATTTGTATAATATGATAAATCCAACAAATAGTCTGTAACACGCATGTGGGTCTATAATAATCTTGGATTTTAGAGTTTCATCAAAGGCTCAATTGTAAGAAAATTTGGTCTTGGATAATTGAAGGTGCACTATGAGTTATTGATGGACCAGACACCTTAGATCCGTGGAAGTTTAAGATTGCATATGACAAATTGGTAATTGTTCTTGGATTTGCAGGCGAACGAGATATTATTTTCCTTTGATGATCGCCTCAGGCACTATGCTACTAAACGGTTGACAAGGGTAAGAGATGCATGATCAATGGGAAGAGCTTGTTTGTCTCTATCTTAAATCTGCCGTTGTGGACTATGTATTGCATATTCTCAAATTGAAAGTTTGTCTAATCTTCATTGTGGAAGATTATGTTTTAACTCTTTGGAAGTTCCAAAATCTCCAGGTGGAAGGTTAGTTACTAGTTCTATTTGGTTCATGACAATGCATTTCTACATCATTCTCATTCCCATATGAGGTCTCTCTAACTCTTGGGACGATTGGCTGGGAAATTCTGGAAATCTTTTTGTAGGTTCTTAGGAAAGGCACAGTTTTGCTTTCGTTTTCCCTTACACCATATTATAATGCCTTCAAGCATCAAATCAAATTGGATTTCAGTATTAGTATTCAGGTAAATTGTCAATTTTAGACTTGAAAATAATTGTTCTTGCCTCCTATACATCACATTTTTCTTGTTCATTTTCTGATTAGGTCTTCCATTGGATGCCATCATGTTTTGTTATATCACAATTTCATAATAAATTCTGTTATTGATATTCAAATTGGTAGGCATGCTTTGAACAACGAGTTAACAAATCCTATTCGTGTTTACAGTATTGGTGTTGATGAGTGGTTACTCTTTCCTTCCGTGCAGGATGTGTTTGCCACTGCTGATTGCGGTGGGTTTCTTGAAAGTACTAGAAAACCAACCCTTCCAGCTTTGGTTCAGGTAAGCTACATATCTACGACCATTTTTTTTTTTTTTTTTTTTTTGTGAAGATATTAGCAATCTTCCTAGCAAACTATTGAAGTCAGAGATATCTCTGATAATTTAGTCTTTTTACTCCAAACCTCCAGGGGCTACCACCATTAAAATTGTGGTGGAAAAAATAGTTTGATGCTTAGTATTTGTTGATTGCAGTGTTGATTTCCCAAGATGCTTGTTCGGCCAGATGGCAATCCTAATATGAGATTTCCTATCATGATTGAAATAGTGATCTGGATTTTGAGTGGCCATGGTATTAGCATAACTAAATATGCTATTATGTTTCTCTTTGGCTGGCAATTTTGGTATTGGCCCTTTAATATGCCTCCTTTTGAGTTTTCAAGGTTGCAGAGCGGCAGGGGAAATATCTATCACATCGATTAGAGCTGGTGGAGGTCATGCCAATGGAGCAAATGACATGGAACTGGGAGATCCATTTGTTTACAAGCATCTAGGAAGCATGGCAGCCATTGGCTCTCGTAGATCTTAGGTAGAGCAAGGTGAGTTTTACAACCTTGGTGTTTGGTTGTTATATTTAGCATAATCTAGATTTTGGAGTTAAAAGGTATCTTTATCTTCTTGTAGGAGTCTATGCCGACATTTCTTCTCCCTCCCTGTTCCTGATTGTTGGATGACTGGTTTGCGGAGTCTATATGCTAGTGCAGTTTGGCAAATGACTTTGCCGCCACATCTCCATGGTGTGAATCCTGTCTACGATGAATACCCATGATTGTTTATAGAACCATGCAAGTGAATTCTTTTCGTTCCACTTCAGAGCTCCAACACTTGAGATTTTGGGGAGAGCATTTTCAGAGAGGACAGCCATTGATTGGACTGGTGAACCGGCATTGCAGACTGCATAACCTTAACTGATACATGTTTTTGTATTATGTGTTTGGTTTTTCGGTAAACAACAAGTATGAATTAATTAATTTTGCTACAGAAATGAACTACTAGCCTTTATGGATGACAAATTGAAATAATTTCCCTAGCAGAAAATCCATGTTCAATTAAAAGCCAGAACCTGTTTGCATCTGATAGGATATGTTATTGGATTGGCATCGCCAGTGGGCTCATAATAATGAGCATCCTATTGGAGTTGCTTCAATAAAGTTGTACGAGAATGTGGAACCATGGAAAAATTTTATATTTACAAAATCATATATATATATATATATATATATATATATATATATACCAGAATTCTTGTTTCTTCTGGGTTCTCAAATTGCTGGACCTCTTTTTTGCTATGAACCTTTTTTTTATTTTTTTGCCCTGTTGGATTTTTTTTTATATTTTTATATTTTTTTATTTTTTATTTTTATGAGGAACTACATTGAGTTTGCATTTAAGCTATAATATGTTATAGAAATATTTCATTTGATTCAGTAACTAACTCTGGTTGGCTCAAATAAGCATATAGAAAAATAACTTATTAAAGGAAAAATTCAATCTTTATTAAAAAAAAAAAATTAAAATACACATGAATAAATAATAAATACACACTAATGTCGATCATCTTATGCATCATATATTAAGTTAATTGGACCATGGATTGATGCAATAGCAATTTTTCGCTGGAGGCCAAAGGGGCAGAATATGTGGGTTGGTTTATTTGGCGCTCAGCATATCTGACGCGTGTTATATAAGCTGGAGGAACCGATTTTTTGTGGCGAAGAGTTTAGATTTTGGAATTAAAGGTGTCTTTATCTTCGTGATAGCTTGTTTGCAGGGTGTATACTATTGCAGTTACTACTTTTAGATAAGTAGTCGTGGCACGTGTTCTTGGGATATGTTGAGAGAAGAGTGCAAATGAGTATGTCGCCTGCCTTCATGGTGTGCGAGTCCATTTGAATTCGAAGAATTTTAGAGAAATAGTATGAAATTTTTTTTTTTATTATTTTTTTTCTTCTATTGATAAACTGAGTCAGAGATTCCAAAAAAAAAAAAGCTTTGGCCTAGCATTTAATCTAAGCTTCCACAACAGTTTCCAGGAACTCAATTCATCATCCAAAGAGCTGAGAACCATACGATGGACTGATACATTGCCCGAGGAATCCGATATATTGACCCTACCACGAGGGACAAGGTTGAAGATAATTAGCGCTATATAATTACATATGACGTGGCCTCTACTAAGGTATTAGAAGAAGAAGATAAAAAAGGCTACTTTTGAAAAAGCACTAGGTAGCTTTAGAAAAAGCAGAAGAAAAAGCCCAAAGCATTACATGAAGACAACGGAAGAGGCAGATTTGAAGATAATTAGCGCTACATAATTACATATGACATGGTCTCCACTAAGGCATCAAAAGAAAACAAAAACAATAATAATAATAATAATAATAGAAGATAAAGACCAAAGCATTGGATGAAGAGAAAGAATATGGGTGTGTTTGCAAAGAACTTGAAAAATGAAGTAGATTAAAACACAGGGGGTGTGTTCGTGAGGTTTTTATTAACTGCTTTGTAACCGTTAATCGCTAGCCGTACTAACTGCTAACTGCTAACTGCTTTTACAAACCGCTAACTGTTAACTGCTTTTTTAATATATATATATATATATATATAATTTTATATAATATAGAATTGCAAAACGACGTAGTTTTGCACTTTTATATATTCATCTCATCCTGATAAATTAGAGTTTTACTTTGGGTTAGGAATTTGATCATCCTGATGATTTTCATATAATTATGTGTTTTTTTTTTTTTTAAAAGCTGATAGCATTTGGTTTTTTTAGGTACCCTTTACATTTTTTTTTTTTTATATGGGCTCATTTTGGAGCAAGCCCAATGTGGTATATCGCAAACTATATGCATGTAAAATAGTGTATATTTTGATGCCAAAAAGGCATAGAAAAGGCCAAAAGGGGCAAAGTAAGCCCAAAACGGAAAATTGGACCAAAAGGCAAAAATAATAATAATAATTGGAAAAAAAATAATTTTAAGTGAGCCCAAAAAAAAGCTTAATTCTCAAATTCGGCCCAAAAAGAAAGCCCAAACAAAGCCCAAAAGCAGTCAGTAAAAAAAGCGATTAGCCGGATGTGCTTAACCGCTAACCGGGCGGTTAACCGCTTAGGCGGTTAATCGCTTTGCGGTTAGCGGAAGTGGTTAGTAAAATATACTAACCGCTTGAGCGGTTGCGTTTAGCGGTTCTAGCTAGTAACCACTTAAGCGGTTGCGTTTAGCGGTTTTAGCCAGTAAGCACTAACCGCAACCGCATGATCACCCCTAAAAACACAACTGGAATTTTAGCAGATTTAATTAATATAAGAAAAAATAAAAATAAAAATGTTTCGTATGAAAATGTAAAAAAAAAAAAAAAAAATTGTTATGTAGTGATTTTTTATTTGAATAATAATAAAAAATGATTGATATGATGTAAAAATGAAGAATATTGTAATTAATTTTAAGAAAAATAGTACGGACTTTTTTCTAGTCATTTGGCAAACACACCCACTAATCTACTCATCAACACCTTTATCCACGAGAAGACAACCTCAATCCTCTAGACACGTGTTTAGGAGCTCAACCTACTTTTCTCTAAATTGAGTGAGAAGAATTTTGTTTAAATCGGTCTATGAATTTATTATGTGTTTTTTCTATGACTTTTTAATTGATATGGGAGAAATGTAGTCTTATAAAAAATTATAAACTTCTCACATATTTAAAAAATAAGTGATAATACTATAGATTAAGTTAAAGAAAACTTCTCCCTTCCAAATTTTTTTAAAAAATTCTGTTTATTCTTAAACACCCTCCTAAATCTTACTTATGCTACAAATCACCATATTTGAAGTTGATACCCAATAGGTGTAAATATTGAAGCTCAAAGGTTGCATAAGTATAAAAAAAGTCCAATTATTGAACCAATCAATAGATGGTGACAGCCAGTCCTATTTACTCTTATTACACAATCTTTCAACTTGTTAAGGAAATCAAAATCTTTACCACTTGACTACTTGAGCTATCTACTTGAATCTAAGGAAAACTCGAATCAGTGGTTGCAATTTGCAAATAATTGTGTTGTCTATGGAAATAGTTAGCACAAGAAGCGAGGTTATTGTGCACCATTTTTGTTTCTATGCATCATCCAACGGTCAGATTGCCCGAGGAAAGCATCATCAAACAGCACACAGCTGGATATATGTAGTCTTTATCGGATATGTTGACTTGACCCAACCACAATGGGAAGAAGTCTAAAGATAATCAGCGCTGCAGATGAGGTGGCCTCCACTAAAAGGCATCTTCTCATCAACAGCTCCATTCACGTGAAGAGATGTGAATACTTTGACATTTCTGTTCACTCCAAACTTCCTCCTTATTCCTACGGGTGTGTTTGGCGATAGAATGGAAAAATAAAATGAAATGATATTGTAGTAGATGTGATTGATATGAAATAAAAAAAAATGTATATTTTATATAAAAAAGTGAAAAAATTTGTTTTGTAATGATTTTTTTATTTGAATAGTTATAAAAAGTGATTAATGTGAAATAAAAAGTAAAAATATTGAAATTAATTTTGAGAATAATTTTTTTGATTTTTGAGTCCGATATGATCCAGCCTTTGCCAAACACAGCCTACATGAGAAGTTCACAAGCTACCAAAACTGAAAATGACTACGTGGGTCCTACAAATTGACAAAAGTATTCACTCGTTAATATTACAAAAGTTATAATAAAAAAGTGTAAAATTGCCAACCAACACTTTTGCAAATCTAAGCCGTCCGTTACAACAAAGAGCCTAAAATATGCCACTATAAATAAATTAGAAATTCAAAATTTAAAGGCCTCTGGCTTTGTTTGAGTCTTACAAGACAAAAATACTCTGCCCCCCTCTTTTCCTCCCTCCCTCCCTCTCCAGAAAATCGTGGTGCGGATTGAAGCACAGTGGCTTGTCCACTGTCGGTGTGCTGGGGTGGCAAACCTTGGCCCAACTCTGGTCCTTGTGTTTCTCGGTGTCCAACCAGTAATCAGCTTGGTGTTTAATTTTTCCAACCTTGGGTATTTCTTCTCTCCCCTGCTCTCGCTCAATTTTTGCTGTGAATATCACTCTTTGCTCTCATTTTCTGTTTTTCTTTAGCTTATCTTGTTAAATTTTCAAGGTTTTTGGGTATTCCGTTAACCAAATGGGTGAAGTTTGAAATTTTGTGCCTTTTTTCTATTTAACCCAATGAGGGAAGGGAAGAGTCTTGCTAATGTTTAGATAGGTTTTCTTGGGTTGTTTTTGGAATAGGTTTCCTTTAACCGTTTGTCTATTTGATTTGATAGGAGGGATGCAAATGCTTATTAATTATAGGAATACTTCCTACCTCTCCTCTCAAGTCTCCCTTAGGTTCCCCTTTTCTTTTTCATTTTTGTAGATGTGGTTAGGGGTGTAAACGAGCCGAGCTTGGGCTGTTCAGGCTCGGCTCATTTATTTTTGGGCCAGGCTCGAGCTCGACTCGAGCCCGAATTTGCTGCTCGAGCTCGGCTCGACAGGGTTGGAACCTTGTTCGAGCTCGAGCTCGAGCTCGTCTATTTTGCTTGAGCTCGAGCCCAGGCTCAAGCTCGAGCTCGACTGTTTTTTTTTTTTTTTTGTAATTTAAGTGCATTAGATTACAAAAATCATCCATACAGAATATTTTGCACCTTAAAATACTAAAGAACATTAACAAACATAACAGATTAATGTCAACCTTACAATTAAAACTAACAAAATCAACTAAAATGCTAAAGAACATTAAACAAACATAACAAATTAATCTCAACATTACAATCATCCATACAGAATCAACTAAAATGTTAAAAAACATTAAACAAATATAACATATTAATCTCCACCTCACAATTCCATACATAATCAATTAACATAATCAACTAAAATTTTAAAAAATAGTTATTAATGATATATATATATATATATATATATATATATACATATATATACACATATGCATAAATAAATTAAAAAAAGGTATATAATATATTTGTTATTATTGAGTAAATGAGTAATGTTGATTATATTGTTATTTGTTACTTGATAAAAAAAATATACGAGCCGAGCCTAATAAGCGAGGCGAGCCTTATATGAGCCGAGCTCACAAGCTTAGCCGAGTCGAGCCGAGCTTGCTTCGTTTAATATTCGAGCCAGGATTTGTGTTCACGAAGCGCTTCATTTAATATTCGAGTCGAGCACGAGCTGAGCCCGAGCTTGCTCGCGAGACGCTTCGCTCACTTAACAGCCCTAGATTTGGTGACTGTGGAGAGGTTCCCCTGTTCTTTTCATCTTCGTTTTTTTTTTCTCTTCTTTTTTGTACGTCGTCTGGATTCTCTGTATTGATTAACCTATCAACTTTTCTGATCTAACGGATTTGGGGGAGTTTTTTCTTTAAAAATATATATAATGTCTTAACACAGACCAAATTTTGTCACGTTTTATTGATGAGAGATGACACATCAGCATATAAGACAATAAGAGTGATTGTTATAAAAATACACAAGATATTATAAAAGTAATTTCTACGTAGGATGAGGAGAGGATGAGTCTTGATTGAGAGTACGCGGCGTGCTTAGCACACCGTGAAGAAAAAAAAATTTAATATTTTAATGCAAAAAAAAAAAAAAAAAAAAAATTGTACTGGCGTGCTGAGCACGCTGCGTGCTCTTTTCATTCACCCGGAGAGGACACAAGAAAAGCACCTAGTATTTCTCTTTTCATTTATCACTCCCTTAATTTTTCCTTTGTCATTCCCTCATTGACAAAGGAAATAACTCGTGAAATTAAAAACAAATAAAAACCTAGATTCTAAACAGTTTGGTTTGAAAAGCTCGTTTTCTTGTTTTAAATTTGACATTTTTTTTTTAGGATGTCAAAAAATCATTTCATCTTCCGTCTTAAATTAGAAGATAAAATAAAATTGAAAATGCATTATAGTGAGAAACGTTACTATAAATAGCATTGCCTTACCAAAAAAAACAAAAAACTTAAGTTGTTAGTGGATCCGAAGTCTCTTCACTGGGAAAGAAAAAAGGATTTCTATCGTTTTCATTAATCATCTCAGTCAGACTTAATTTAGAGATTATATAATAATAAATTATATAGCAGATTAGTTTTTGCCGACAAAGACACTAAAAAAAACCAAGCAAAAGCTAATTAATGTGGACAAACCCATAAGATTCCAATTAAGATGTAAAAAAAATAAATAAATAAAGCGCACGGGATGCCCTTTACGCTTCATTGTTGGGAAATAACGTAAAACTCGTTGCTTGAGTGACGTGTGCAGATGTGATCCAAACCCTAGAAATATTTATCGAGGTGGACGCCCAATCTGGTCATTTCTGTATTATAAAGCTTTAAAGCCATCTCCTTAATTTAACTGTCACTGACTCACTATCACTATCACTATAACTATCTTATCTTGAGAATGGATGAGCGTTTGAGGGATGCTGCTCAGCAAGGAAGCATTGATGCATTGTATGCATTGATAAAAGAAGATGCAAATGTTTTGGACAGAATCGAAGGCATTCTATTTGTTGAGACTCCTTTACACATAGCTGCATCTGTAGGGCACACCTGGTTTGCTATGGAGATAATGAGGTTAAAGCCTTCATTTGCTAGAAAGCTTAATCAAGATGGCTTCTCCCCATGCACCTTGCTCTGCAAAATAACCAAACCCAATTGGTGGAGCGGCTACTTGATGTTGATAGCGACATTGTTCGTGTCCCTGGACAGGAGGGTGTGACTCCTTTTCATTACGTAGCTCAAATGGGAAACATCGAACTTTTAACCAAATTTTCTAAAGGCTGCCCGAAGTCTTATGAAGATGTGACAATTCGAGGCGAGAATGTCCTGCATGTAGCCTTGAAATATGACAACTTCGAAGCTTTTCGACTCCTGCTAGGATGGATTCGGCAAGTTTGCTCTAAAGATGCCTCATCGTGGGAGAGCAAACTGCTACATTGGGAGGATGAAAAACACAACTCTCTGTTGCACGTTGCAGTATCCAAAAATCAACCAGAGGCAAGTCCTAATTTCCACTCAAGTTTTATAGAGTTGGTATATGTTGTGCAAAGGAGTCAATCTCCAAAAATTGTCTTCAAAATTTTTAGTTAAGCTTTCGGTCGTGTGATAGTTGTTTTTATTTTTGTTCTTGGGGCGAGTGTTTGGATGAGTAATTATGTATCTCTACTTGTCTACGTCTTGCAGGTAGTGTCGTTGTTGCTGGATACAGGATTTGTTGATTTAGATGCCAAGAATTTAGAGGGTGATACGGTCTTTGACATCTTGGCGAAGGTGGACAACCAACGGATCAGTGATATGCTCATGCGACGAAAACGTCCTGCCAGATGTTTAACTGCACTTGGATATTGCTTAATATGTTTATATAGACTTGCATATTCCTTATTATTTCCTCTCATAGTACTGCATCGACAACGTCGTGTAAATTTGATCCAAACTCTTGAGAAGTGTGGCGTAAAAATATGTCGTCAGCAAAAAGTTATAACAGAGGAGAAGCGGAATGCCCTGTTGGTTGTTGCTGCATTGCTAATAACGGTCACCTACCAAGTAGCACTAAGCCCTGCAGATAAGCAATACAATGAGTTCAACTGCACAGCCCCAGTCAACGCTACCGGAGCCAATCAGCAATTCAACTTCACAGCCCAGAATCCGATCAACGCTACTGGTGCCAATCAGTACTTCAACTGCACTGCCCGCTTCAACGCTAGCAGTAGTAAAGTTAAACCAATCAGAAACCTAGCTGGAGACGTGTTCCTTTGGTGTAACGCTCTAAGCTTTTACCTATCAAACTTTACACTTTTCTTCCTCCTCCCAACTGATTTTCATGGAATCGTGCTCTTCTTCCTCCTTCTAATCCTCTCTTATGGCTTTTGCTTTTCAACTCCGTTATTAAGTACTCTTATTCTAGGCGTTCTTGGTCCAGTGTTGCTTTTGCCAGTTTATTTACTTCCTTGTCTTGGTCCAGTGTTGCTTTTGCCAGTTTATTTACTTCCTTGGATAAGTATTTTCAGACTCAAAATTTTCTTCCGATATAGAGTGAAAGTGTTTGTCACGCACAGCATGCATGTGTCCGTGGCATGATGCTAATTCCCCAACACAGTTATATATAAGTGCCACCGCAAACCTTCTCTTTCTTACTCACCCGCCATCCATCCTTTTCCTCTAATTAATTATATATTAATTGTTGCTTTCTTTCTTTCTACACAATCTTAGCCCCCTTCTCCACAAACCAAACCTTCCCCACGGCTTCTCTCTACATTAATCTTCTCGTATCGTACCCACTAAAAGGAGAACTCACATTTGATTGCCTATAAAAGGAGACCATGGTGCTACTATTATGTGTGAGAAGCAAAGAAGAATATGAAGTCGTGTGAGCTGTTCCAGTAAGAATGATACTTTTTCTTTTGTCAAAGTCAAGTACATGGGGAAAGGGGAATTTGGTGTGTTGTATTAGTAAGCTTTAATGAATGTTTCTTGGGTTATTATTATCTTTTTTTTTCTTTTTATCTTTTTCAACCTACTAAGTTAAGCAGTTATTTTAACAACTAATGTTACAAAAACTTCATCTTAATTCTTACTAGCATATAACCTGTGCTATGCGCAGGTGTTTTTTAAGTATGATTTAATTTAAAATTTTTTTATATAGAACAAAATGTTTGATTGGGCTAAAGACAAATATTAATGGAAAGAAAAAAAGCCAGCCTTCTGACTCTTTTCAACATTGAAATCCACATAAAAAATAAATAAATCTTAAATTAATAGAAATACTTTCTCTTTGGTTTATTTCCTAGCCACTCCATGATCGAGAACAAGACCAAGACCCGTTAAGCATTAAATATCTTTTATACCAAACACATTAGTATATATATCAACTATTTATGTCGACATGAATGAATTTGTTTTTATATTTTTCTTAAAAGAGCACAACTACTCGACCTACTTCGCATTTTATAATTTTCTCTTCTATCCATCAAGTCCCATGTCTCCATAACATTTTTTACATTGAAACTTTAACCGTCTAAAATTTGATCTGCATTCAGTACTCCTCAAACGAAATTCACCGTTTGTTTCACACATACTCAATACAAAAAGTACAACATTGAAAAAGGAAAGACCAAATGACAATAAGGGAAAACCCCATCTTTCAAAGCTTGTTCTGCATCCTCCTCATGCACTTCTTCGATATATGCCTCAACAAAGTATATTTTTTTTCCAATATTCAATTATCCTTATAAACCCTAAGTGATGCAGGAGAAATTTGAAAAAATTGCTATTTTAGTTATGCATGTGTTCAAAACTAGATTCCAGTTCAAAACTTTTGATTGATTTATTGAAATTTTTGAAAAATTTTGCATCATTTGCTGTTGGTTTTGGGTTTTTGAAAATCAGATTTCATGATATTATTTGAAAATATATATTTTGTTTTTAATAATTTTGTAAACTTTAGTAACGTGTTAAACTTGACATGTTACTAAAATTCCAATAGTGACACCCTATTTTTTGACCCACCACACACGTTGCTAATGACACGTCACTAACGGTTAGTCAATAAATCTCAATTTTTTGTAGTGAGATGTCCATGCCGACGTCAACTCTTTTCAGCTTTTCGGAGGGCTTGCACCACTTGAAGAGCATTTCCTTCTAGGACCACCCTAATTATATTAAAGTCTAATAAAGTACTAAAAAAATTGTTAATATTTCCTAATAACAAAAATATTCTTCACAAAATTAAACAAATTCTTAAAGTTATATAAATAAATAAAAACTAGAAATTAAAAAAGAAACTGATAATCCCAAATGTAAAATGAAGACTTTTTGGTCTCGCGCGCATTATATTTATGTGACATGTCTTTGTTGCCATGCATTTAGAACGAATTAATCACGAATTCGTTGGTTGTAGAACATTTGAAAAGTGTTTTTAATTTCAAACCAATATTTGCATCCCCATAAACGAGCCTGAACGAATTAATGACAAATGTGAAATGAAGACTTCTTGGTCTTCACCATATTTGAAGTTGATGCCGAATAGGTGTAAATATTGAAGCTCCAAGGTTGCATAACCATAACAAGTCAACTTCTTCTCCTGTTAAGAAAACTCGAATCAGTGGTTGCAAATAATTGTGTTGTCTATGCAAATAGTTAGCACAAGAAGCGAGGTTATTGTGCACCATTTTTGTTTCTATGCATCAATATCCAACGGTCAGATTGCCCGAGGAAAGCATCATCAAATAGCACACAGCTGGATATATGTAGTTTTTATCGGATATGTTGACTTGACCCAACCACAAGGTGAAGAAGTCTGAAGATAATTAGCACTACAGATGAGGTGGCCTCCACTAAAAAGGCATCCAAAGCATGGGATGCAGTCTGGTCTTCTCATCAACAGCTTCATTCACGTGAAGAGATGTGAATGCTTTGACATTTCTGTCCATTCCGAAACTTCCTCCTTATTCCTACATGTCGCAAGCTACCAAAACTGAAAATGACTACATGACGTGACTCGTGGGTCCTACAAATTGATAAACTTAAAAATTTAGTTAAATTTAACTTTAAAAATGTATTTTTTTTTTTAACTACAATTAGTTTCTTTTTAAAATTACCAAATATTAAGTTCTTTAAATATTTTTTTATTTTTTACTAATAAAAGTAATTGTTATTAAACTCACTCGCTTTGATTTTATGAGAGAGATTTATCAAAATGTCATTCCAATAACTAAAATAATATTAAAAAGTAAATAGTTATTGCTTTTTGAGTCTTTAGATTTGAGGAAGAATTAAAGCTAAAGTTATATTTACCATTTGATAGAGAGTTTGATGGTAAGTATAAAGCTTTTTGTAAATTTTGTTAAAATTTTAAAGAAGTATTAAAAATAGAAAGCTTGAAATGAATGCTCTAATATTACAAAAGTTATAATTATGATAATAAAAAAAGTTTCTTTGAGTAAAAGATAAGTAAACGCGGTATAGACAGACGTGGCCCGCGTCAAGAAGAAAGATGGTGGGAAAGTGCATGAATGAGAGAGACGGAGAGTAGTTACATGTATCGTGTTTCGCTGAGCTTTCTTCAGGTTGAATAGAAGGTCAAAAATTTGAAAAATTATTTCTTTTTGGTGTTTTTGTATTTTTATGATTTTTGTTATTGTCTATAATTTTGTTATGATGTACGTACTCATATATAATAGAAATGAGTGGAAATGAAACCATAATAACATCCAACTCAGTAGAATGCAGAAATATTTGGTGAGTTGCAACCATGCATGTTCACCAATTTACTTACATTAACGGAAGAATAATAAATCATTAAAAACAAATATTTAAATAAAAATATTACAAATAAAGGTAAATTCAATAATTACTTTTTTTTTTTTTTAAAAAAAAAAAGAATAAACACTCTAGCATTTCTCAAAAAGAATAGACGATGAGAGTCTTCGTCGATCTTCAGATAACCATGTGAGAATGAATTAGTTTCCGCATTGACTGTAGCAAGAGAAGGCTTGTCTCGTGAAAAGGAGTTCCACTTTCACTTATTAATTTTACAAAAAGCAATAATGAGAAAACATCTTTCGAGTCAAAAAAGCAAACGCGGTATATAAACAGACGTGCCCCCATCAAGAAAGATGCATGCATCGTAGGAAAGTGCATGAGAGAATTCAAAATGAATTGTTGAATTAATATGATTGCAATAAGGAATCAAAAGCTTTTCTTCCTTTTTTATTTTATTTGAATAATAATAAAAAATAATTGATGTGATATAAAAAATAAAAATTGTAAAGTTAATTATGAGATAATTAGTGAGATTGATTTTTTTTTTTTTTTTTTTTTGGGGTCATTTCCAGTCCTTTGGCAAACAGGTTACAGGAGTTGTGATGTAAAAAGTGATTGCCGATTGTTTTCTTGGCTCTGTTCGGCAAAAACAGTATACTATTTATTAAAAAAAATTTAACTTTCAATATTTTTATTTTTTATATCACATTATTTATTTATTTATTATTATTATTTAAATAAAAAAATTATTATAAAATAAAATTATTTAAGTATTTTTTCATACCAAAAGTTTTTATTATTTTTTTCTTTCATATTAATCAATTTTTATTACAATTTAAAGCGGATGCGAAACGAAGCCCTTAAATTAATGCTTGCATTGATTCCACAGTTCCACTGCTAATCTTGTTGCTTTTAGTAGCTGATGATGCTAAGCAAATCGTGTTTCCTGTTTAACAGAGTTGTGATGCAACAACATACTTTTGAGAGTCGACAGTAAAGATTGCCCGAGGAACGCATGAAGACAAAGAAGAGTAGTTGTCTTCTCAATCAACAGCTTTCTTTATTCGCGTGAAGACTCATGAGTCATGTCAATAATTTGAAATTTCTGTCCATTCTGTTTACTTTCTCGATCCTTGTTCCTCGAAGTTGAATAAGGATGTTGGGAGAAGTACAGTGAAGAAATGAAATTATTTTTCAGATAGAATAGAAGGTCAAAATTTTGAAAATGATTTTTTTTTTTTTTTTTTTTTTTGGTGTTTTTATGATTTTTGTTGTCGTCTATAATTTTTTGTTGTTTTATTCCAAATAGACTAAATATTAGATATGAATAATCAAATTTTTTTAAAAATTTATTTAACCACGGTAAGAGATAAACCTTCAGATCAAACTATTCAAACGGTGAAAGTAACCCCTCCCACTCAATTATTGGTCCTCGACTTAAACGCCCGGAAAGCACAAAACAAAATACAAAAAAATAAAAAATAAAAAATACTCGCAATCAGTTATCACCAGCCACCGACAAAGCTAGTAAGATCTAAATTATCTAAAAACTAAAACAAAAGAGAAAGATCGTAGAAATTTCGCGGAGTTTTCTTGATCATCTTCATCTTCAGCTGATCCTTTCTCTCTCTCTCTCTCACTTTCCCTCCTCTCAACCCAAAGTCTCTGTTTTTCGTTACCCAGAAATCTAAATCCAAGTCTCGGACATCAAACATCAAACCCTGAAACTGAGCGTTAAACCCATTTTGTTGACATCCTTACATTTCTCAATTGTCCGCCACTCTTACCCACCAAACCACGATTTCTTTTGTAAACTTCCCCGCCATCCCTCTCTATCCACCACTCTACCACCCATGTACCAAATCCTCAGTAGTGTCTTACGACGGTGCTTCAAGCGGAAGCGGGAGCCAGAATCCGAGGACCAAAACGAGCCTCGCAAGGTTCTCGTCGTTGAAGGCGCAAACGAAGACGGTACGTTATCAAGCATGTAATAAAACTCAAATCCTATATATATATATATATATAATTTACGCATTCAATGGATGATATGGTTTAACTTTAGACTTTCTAACTTCAACTACAATCCAACTCGCTTCTCTTTCTGGTTGCCTTGTTTTCAATATTAATGTTAAGAGGAATTAAGTTCAGATACCACTGAATCATCATCATCGTGTCCTCTTTAGTAGCGTGTAACTTTGCTTGGAGGATCCAAAAAGAACTGACGAAGAAAAATAATGAATTATCATAAAAATAATTTGTATTTATATTTATGTTTAGTAAATGATCTTTCTCATTTTTCAATTTACTTTGCATAAATATCCTCCTCTTAACTTGCCGAGTTGTCTCCTTTTTCAGTCCAATCAAACCCAACCACCGGAAGCACCTCGTCATCTTCTCAATCTGGTTGGGACCACGACGTCTTCCTGAGTTTCAGAGGTGAAGATACTCGTAAGAACTTCATTGATCACCTCTACACTCGCTTGGTGCAAGTTGGAATTCGTACCTTCCTTGATGATGAGGGGCTTGATAGAGGGGAGAGCATCTCTAGGGAATTACTCAATGCGATTCGTAGATCAAGGATTTCTATTGTGATTTTCTCTAAACGATATGCTTCTTCTACGTGGTGCCTTGATGAACTTGCAGAGATTGTGCAGTGTAGAAAAACCGTAGGCCACATTCTTTATCCGGTATATTATCATGTGGACCCCTCGGTTGTTCGAAAACAGTCCGGAATTTTTGCAGAAGCTTTTGCTAGGCATGAGCGGCTTCATACCGATAAGAAGAGGGTGCAAAGGTGGAGGGAAGCTCTTACTGAAGTTGGGAATAGTGCTGGTTGGGATCTCCAAAGCCTTGCAAATGGGTAATGCTATGGACTCTTGTACTTTTTATGCATTTTTTTTTCCCTTTTCTTTGAAATTTTCGTCAAAAAAATTGAAAAAAAAAAGAAAGGCCATCAAACTATTATCCAAATGGCTATATCCTTTTAAACTTTCAATTTGAACAATGTTCTCTCCAAAATACCAAAAAATTGTCAACGTCTCCAAATGCATCAAAAAGACAAAAATAACCTCATATTTGTCAAAACGACAAAAATATCCTTATACATTCGAACAAATAATATTACCCTTTTTTTTTTTGTTTCAAAAGTTTCTACTCCCTTTTTTTATTAAAATAAAAGTTTTTCTATTAAGGGTATTTTTGTCAGGGGGACATCGAGAATTTTTTGTCATTTGCAACGAAATGCCATTGGCTTACGTTTTGCAGTTTTTCTTTGTCATTTGTAATTGTCTTTCACGATTTGGAAATTGAGAGACTTGCATCTTCTAGTTCATGTCTTTTTATTCCTAGAAACATGAAACTGGTACGCCTTATAATTCTCAAATGATATTCTCAGTAATTGAATAGATCCTGATCATGAGGAATCAATCACACTCCTCAAATTAAAGACCGAAATCCAAACAATAAAATGAGAGAAATGTCTCTTCACCCTCCAACTAATAAAACAAATGATAACAAAGAGAGAATTTAAAAGTCGAATAATATGTTTTTCCTTTAAATGGATTTCTTTAATTATCTTAAACATCCAAACAGAAAAAAAGAAAAAAGAAAAGAAGGAAAATAACCCTATGTATTCAATTCTATTCTACACCCTGTTAATTCATCATTTTTTTTTTCCTGTCCGGTCGTATGGCTTCTTGTTTCGTCAGTCATAACATAAAAGATAGGCTTGTGACGCTTGTCATGTGTTATTTAACTCTACTTATTAACTTTTCGTGCTACAAATTCATGGGGATGGGATCCACATGTACTTTGTGGATGGCTAAATCGTTTTACTCTATAAAATGGTTAATGGCTTTCTCCATGAAAATAAAATAAAAATATTTTATGGCATATTATAAAATATACTCAATTGATATTCTAAATGAATTTGATATATAACTTAGATGCTTGCTATGGCATCTTAGCTAGTCTCTGGGATGATTACATCTTTTTGTTTCTTCTTTTTCTTTCCTTGTACCTAATTTATTGTTCTATTTTCCATTTGGATCGTGATAATCAGGTATGAATCGAGATTCATTAAAGTCATTGTTGAAGATGTATGGTGTAAAGTAAGCCCTGCTCGCCTGCATGTTGCTGAGCATCCAGTAGGAATAGCTTCTCATGTTGAAAATATGGAAGCTCTATTAGATCTTGGAACAAGTGATGTTCGCATTGTGGGCATCTATGGGTTGACTGGAATTGGAAAAACAACCATAGCAAATGCTGTGTACAACAAAATATGTGTTGCTTTTGAAGGAAGTAGTTTTCTTTCAAACATTAAAGCAAGTGCAGAAAAGCCCAATGGCATTGTTCAGTTACAAGAACAACTTCTTAACGATATCTTGAAAACAACTTTGAAGATTGACAATGTTAATAAAGGAATCATATTGACTGAGGAAAGACTTCATCACAAAAAAGTTCTTGTTATTCTTGATGATGTGGATGACTTTGAAAAACTACGCACATTAGTCAAAAAGCAATGGTTTGGTCCGGGAAGTAGAATCATTGTAACAACTAAAGATAAACAATTGCTAAGCAAGTTGGGAGTAGATAAAAAATATAAGGTTAGAAAATTGAGTACTTGGGCGTCTCGTCGGTTGTTCAGTTTACATGCCTTTGAGAAGCCCAATCCGGAAGACGATTTTGTAGAGCTTTCGAATGAAGCAGCTGATTATGCTAAAGGACTTCCTTTAGCTCTTGTTGTTTTGGGTTCATTTCTAAAACAAAAAGGCATTGCTGAATGGAAAAGTGAATTGAAAAAATTACAAAGAACTCCTCATGAAGGGTTGCAAAAAAAAAATACTTAGAAGTAGTTTTGATTCACTGGATAGGGATACAAGAGACATTCCTTGATATTGCATGTTGCTTTGTCGGTATGGTCGAAGAAGATGTTT